>NC_056734.1:126647097-126850273 GCF_019279795.1 Protopterus annectens | reverse complement strand
AGTAAGTTTAAGTCTCACCAGAAATTCTCCAACTCATCTCCTCCATGCACACCTACAGCATTAAGTCAGCAAGAGTCAGAATGTTCCCAATGTTGTACTCCTAAACATTCTATGAAAAAAATGTCTTAGTGATTGGTGACTCAACTGTTAGTCAGATTCTCCACTGACAAGTCTGGAAAAGGATAAGGTTCCAGTCAGCCGGATTTTGGCTGCCAGTGTCTGTGACATTACAAGGGTCATAATGACACTTTTTTAGGGCAAATATGACTGCAATATGGTGGTAGCCCATGTGGGAGTGAATAACCTGGAAGGCAAAACCCTGAGGGACATGGGTCATGGAGAGAGGCATGTTAGAAAATTACATGCAGGTGACAAATGTAGATAAAACTCTGGTCCTTAGTGGAACCTTTCCTTCATCGGGAATGAAGACTAGGTGCAAAGCAAAGATAATTGACTTCAACAACTGGTTGAATAGTTGGGATTCAGTACCTGGTAGCATGGAATGATATAACTAACAGCCCAACTTGCTTCCTGAGTGATGGCCTGCACCTCTTGTTAAAGAATTCTACATGCTGGCTAAAATCTTTGTTGCATTCATAGTGACTTTTTTTAGACAGATACCAGTTAGTGAACAGTCCTACATAGGACCTTCTTCAAACCCCAGTCTGGTCTACATTAAAGTGGTTCATCACAACACCAGAAGTCTCAACAACAAAGTGTCTGATCTTAAGGCTCCCCTGCAAATAGAGTATGTTCATATTTCTGTAATTACCGAGAATCGGTTTATATTCAAAGAAAGCACTCCTGACATACTTGTGTTTTGCACTTACCATGCGTTCAGCACTGATGGCAACTGCAGTGGTATTTCCACATTGGTCAGAGAACATATCATCTCCAGAAAGACTCCCAGAGATCCAAAAATAGATTTCATACAACTCCATATTAGCAAAAATAATACAGACTATCAACATATGGCTTCCTAAAGGACACCCTCCATATAGGAACAAAGGTTTATAGGTTCATAGGTGGTTACTAGGCTTTCAGTCCAAGAGACATTTTAAGCCTAGCCAAGCTTACCCCAAATTTACCAAAATTTTGCTGATGTGTCAGTATCCCTTGGAATTTTATGGTTACGATATAGGCTTGTACATATCAAGCACTCACAGTCTGTCACTGCCCATTAGGGACGTTGGTGCTAAACCAGGAGTAAATTTGTGATTTTCCATCCACTGGACCATGTTACATTTTAATAGAGTTAGGGGAGAGATTTGCTATACATGGATTAGAAACCTGTTCCAGAGAAGGGGTAATCTTTTAGACACATACCTGTCCCTCAAACATGTCCTGTTTATGTTGCAGTCAAAGTATAGGTCCTTAGAACTATTAACCGTGTCCACACATTATCATGATAGATTTTTGAAAGTATTCAAAAAGACTTTAATTTCCTTGCAAATGACTTGAGCACCTGCATCTCCAATGTAGGGTATGCACAGACGTTCTTGGACTTAACTAGCAAAACGTCCCTCGTACAAATAGTTGGTAAATCCCCCAGGGGACTTAATCTTCTAGATCTGGTCCTCATGAATATAGCCTCTGCATATATTATTCTCTTCTTCTCCATCCCCACTTAAGTTATTTATTTAATTATTTATTTATGTAACATTTGTTTACCAGGAAAGTCCGACCTGGAATGAGACAATTTTCTGCAGAGGCCTGAGGAGAAACACTCCAGATGCATGTCTTTGTAATGGAGGATGAAACCAGAGCACCTCAAGGAAACCCACATAAATACAGGGAGGACATGCAGACTCCACACAGAAAGAACCCCAGCCAAGAAATCAAACCAACGAACCTCTTGCTGTGAGGTGACAACCCAAACCGCTGCACCACTGCACAGTCTATGTGACATGTGACATTTGTCTTCAAAATCACTAGCCCCTGAAGCCAACTCCTCTGAACTTAGTAACTTCAAATGGGTAAACCACATACAATTATATGATAAAATCTCAAAATTCATTCATGACGGCACCTACTTAGATAATGACACAGCAGTGAAATAAACTGAGAACCAATCTCCACCAAATGTGGTACAGAAACAACAAATTCACCAGAGAAAACAAAAAATCACCACTGCAAGCTGTATAGTCAGTCTGACTAAGTGCTTGTTACCTCCAAATAAGTCCAACACTGCTGTTTGTAAAAGCAAGAAATATGTATTGTGGAACACAACAAACTGAGCACTTTCATCCACCATAAACCTAGGGCATCATCAGAGTTGAAAACAGCACATCACTCAATCCTTAAATAAGGAAAACCAAACACAGGTAACCCTTTTCTAATATAACTGCTTAAAGACATACACCGTATCATAAAAAAATCATTCTGAAAAAAAACATATAAAAATGTATACTTTAAAACCTTGTATGTTGTCAGGTATATGGATACCTTATAATAAAGACATTGTGTTATATTAGCAGTGTCAAAGCCACTATTTTAACTGTTCTCTTAGTTTCAATATGCTGCTAAGAGAACAAGCTTCATTAATACCAGGGCTAGCCATGGCATTCAATCTTAGTTGCCATGCCAGTTCTTTATATTCCAACATATTTTGCATCCCCCCATGATTATTCATTTGCACCCTATCTATAATAAAGAACAAACATTTATTTTAAATTAGTGCATTTGGTAGAATAGACATAGAGAGCATTAGTGGTTTTCTTATATTTTATAGCTCTTGTGTGTTCTGCCATACATTCCCTAAATTTTCTAGTAGTTTTCCCTACATAGAATGCCATACAGGAAATGCAGGAAGCTACATAAACTACATAAACTGCATAATCTGTATTACAGTTACACTTGCCAGGACAATATAACGTTATATTGTATCTAGGAATGACAATGTATGGACCATCATTAACAAATTCACACATTGTACAACAACCACATTTAAACATATGGTGAATATGTAATAAGTAGCACCAAACATAGCCCTGCTGAAAATCTCCTCCAGTTATTTAACTTAAGTTTAACCACAGGATTTGCTCCTAAATTATGGTATACCACATTTGATGCCCCTCCACTACAGTGCCCTTTCTATGGGCCCCGGTAATTATAAACCCATCAGCCTTAAGAGCCCACTCTGCAAACCTATGGAGTGTATGATAACTGATCTCATCAATTATGATTTCAAAAATCTCATGATTACAAAATCGCCAAACATTTAAATGTTACTAATAAACTCAGTGACCAACAAATACTGTATCTCTGTTGAATATGCCTATTACCTAAAATAAGTTAAGATTTAAAAAAGGAAAAAACAGTAAATTTTCAGGGTTGGATAGTTTAAGTGTGGAATTATATATCCTGCTTCCATTAAATATTTTAGAATTACTAAGTGATGTTTTCAGGATAATTCAGTGTGACAAAATAATTCCTCCCTCATGGAAATCTTCTATAATCTCATGTATCTTTAAACAAATAAAGTTAGATTCCTCATATAGACCTATTTCATTATTAAATGTAGATTATAAAATATTTGCTTCCATCTTCAGCACAAGATTAAGAGGTATAGTAGCTAAGTTAATTAATAAAAATCTAACATGATTTATAGCCAATAGATTAATGCATAATATAAAAAGGGAAGTAACTATCTTTGATTTAGTAAAAGGAATGAGCAAGACATTAGCCTTAATTATCTTAGATATTGATAGAGCTTTTGATTTTGTAGATTATAACTACCTGTTTAAAATTTTAGAATCATTTGTATTTCCAGAACAATTTATTGGAATATTAAATAACCTGTATAGAGACTCCAAAGCATATGTTAAAACTGGATCTTACATTTCTCAAGGATTCACATTAAACAAAGGCACAAAATACGGGTGCCCCTTGTACCCTCTACTATTTGCATTAATTATTGAACCCTTAGCTAATAGTATAAGAAAGAATGAAAAAATGATGGTTTCTCAATTAACAAGGATTGTCAGTCTAAAATACAACTTTTTGTAGATGGTATTTTACTAACTACAGAAGATTTAAATTACTGAATTGAAAAAAATAAATAAGGAAATTGAAAAGTTTCAAGATGTATTGCTACTGAAGTTTAATAACAAGAAAACTAAAACTTTAGTGTAAAATGAATTACTAGATAGTAAGTCTAAAAATAAATATAAATATAATTGAGAAGGAAAAGAACTAAAATATTTGAGAATAAAAGTCTATTAAGATGTGAGCAAGATTATTAATAATTTTGAAAAATAATTGATGAAGTCTTACTTCTTTTTGAAAAATGGAATGAATGTTGTTTTACTTTCTAGGCTAGGTTAGTACTTATTAAAATGATTAAATTTCCCAAGATTATATACATATTGCATTTAATAGTTGTAATGCCTGACAAAAACTTTTAAAGAAAATGGAAAAAAATGTTAATTTCATTCTTATGATATCCTAGAAATCAACTAAGATTACAGGAGTATGGTGGTATTAGCTTCCCAGATATAGCATCTTATTCCATTCTGCAAGTTTTAACTCTATTATACTCTGAAATATCCAGAATCTGATTATACTAAATTCATATAAGTTTATTAAATATGATAAATTAAAAGTATGTAACAATCCTTTCATCTGGTTAATAAAATTTACCTTAGAAGAAAATTCATTTCAGTCATTAGACTTTGCGTATATTAAATCAATTCTTAAAGCAGTTAATAAATATGTTTTTAAAACTCCATTAATATCAAAATAGAAATTATTGTGCTTTTTCATTGGACATACCTCTAGATTTTAAGGAAACTCAGAAAAAATGATAAAAAGAATTATTAAAAAAAGAATGAATTAGTATTATGGTCTGATTGTTTGAAAAAGGAAAAGCTATGTCTCCAGAATATATAATGAAAGATTATAAGTTGGAGGATGACTCTGTTAACCAGTGAATATTATCCATTAGTAAAAAATGTAATTAATTTGTAGATAATATGAGTGAAGAGGACATTATTCCCCCCATTATATGAATATATGAATACTATCATCAGAGGCAAATTGACCTACAAAAGAAGCTTGTCCAAGTTATATAAGTTTATTATAAATAATGATAATAATAATAATAATAATAATAATAATAATAATAATAATAATAGAACATTTTAGACAATAGTGGACTGAGTGACTCAATAGATGGTAAGAATAAAACTTTACTACTTGAATCAGTTAGTTAAACTTCTTCAAGTTTATTCTGGAACATTTTTTGTAGAAATATATATCTAGAATGCTTGTTAGTCCCTATAGAATCTCTAAGTTTAGTAAAATGACTTCTTCAGTCTGTTGGAGATATAGTAAAGGTATAAAAGCTGATTGGACACATGTTTATGGATTGTGAAAAATGGAATGTATGTTGGGAAGAGATAAGTATTTTTCTTAAGGAGTCATGGTCTGATAATTGTTCTTTAACTAGATAAATAATACTAATGAATGTTCCTCTTCCTTTATCTGTAAAAGACAAACAACAAAAAATATATAGTTCCTATATTCAAATATTTTTTTAATTTAACAGCAATACTATGTAAAACTGAGAAAAGGAGTGATCAGAACAAGATCTATAAATGATTAGAAGACTTTTAGCAGTTGGGATAGCCTTGCTATTGAACTATCAAGATTCCTAATGTGTTTATTGTATAACATTACTCTGATGATTAAATGTATACCTAACATTGTATAACAGTATGTGATATTGAATTTCTTCCTTTCTGTGTATGTATATTGTAAATATGTTAAATCAATAACATTTTTCTTTAAAAATTTCATTAGATTAATCCCTCAGCAGTTTGGAGTCATCAGAGGAAGATATTCTGTTAAATCTAGATAACTTGTTTGAGAGGATCACACATTACTTTAAAAGTGGTTATGTTGTTCACTCAGTGTATCTGTTGAAAAGTGAGTTGCATGAGCCATTCAAACCTTCACAATAAATAAATGCAAATAGATAAATAAATAAATATCTGAATCTAGCCAAAGATTTTTGACACCATACCACACACAGACATTGTAAGTATGCTAAATACTTTAAGCATAGGTCTTCGTGAGATAAGGTGGATAGTAAACTGGCCAAAAGACAGAACGCATATTGTTTTTATGGCAGATACCTTATCTAAAAGTATAAAGGTAGTAACTTGCGGAGTCCTCCAGGGTTCTACACTAGGGCCCCCTCCTTCTTGGCATTGACTTCTCTAATATCTAAAGTGAGAGTCAGGATCTCTGATTAACTAAGTATTCAGATAACTGCTAACTGGCCCTAACTGTCAAGACCCTTTCTGACACCTGTACTCTTCAGAAAGAATTTACCCTAGTTAATGCCACATGTAAAGAAAATAGATTCAAATTAAACAAAAGAAAGTATAGTGTCATTTCATTTAGCAAACATCCCCTACCCATAGCATATATAATAGACAATACTCTACTACTAAACAAAAACATTGTTAGGGACCTGGGTACCTGGCCTGACATTCCTCTCCTTTTTTAACAAGCAATACCTTTATTAAATTATCATGTATGATATAGGCAATCATATAGTTGTATAAATGAAAACAAGGCATATTGACATAATTTTAATTACACACATTATACATCACTTATAATCCAGTCATTTTCAGTCAAATAGTACATAGCTCATTGAAATCTTGCCTTCAATTAAACCTCATTCCTCATCTGCTTGTATTGTTCTGAAAATTCCCTCCCATTTTCTCTATGTAATTTGCTCCTGTCCTTTTCTAAAGATTTCAGTTCCAGTTGTTGTATCTCTGTTACTATATTCACTACTTCTAGTACAGTTGATTTTGATCTTAATTTCCATTTTCCAGTAATTGCATTTTTGGCAGACACCATAATTAGACTCAGCAAGGCCTTACTATGTCTAGACAATTCTGATTCTGTATCATAGCTCAAAAATCATTTACTTAGTTACACCAATTTGCTCACCCAGAATCTCTGAAAAAGTAGTCTGAAAAGAATCTTTAAAGTCTGCCAGCTCATTACACTTGCAGGAAATATGTTCCCAGTTACCTCTTTCTTCCCCATCACACCTCCAACATTTGTTTTCTACCTGAGGAAAAAATCTTTGAAGTCTACTTGGGGCATAAAAATACCTATGTAAACACTTCCAAACAAAGATCCTAAATCTTCTAGACGTTGTTGCATATTTGGGAGGCATACATATATCCCCCATTATTTCATTGTGAATTGCTTATCCAGTCTCTATTGACAATCCTTTCTAACCTTCTCTGATTGATTCTTATAGTTATCATGCAATATTTTGTATCCTCTACTAATTATTTTTTTAAGGGCAGCTTCTGTTCTAGATTCTACTTAAAAGTCTGCCAGTGCTGGTCTTTTGCTTAGGATCCCCCTATTTTTCTCTCTTTGGCTATACTCAGATATCAGTCATTGATGGGAAGGCAATCTGTAGCTTACAGTCCATACAAATTCTTGGTCTCTTCCCATTCTATTACCTTTCCCTCTCTAATTATTCACTCCCAATACCTTGATTCTTTTGTAGGTTTTCTCCAATTAATTCCAGCTACTTCTTGCCTATTGTCCATATCCCTATTTGCAGTTATCCTTATTGGCAGAATTTTCTTTCTCCATTCCCATGTTGGCTTAGTTCTTAGAATACTTTCTGATACTTTATGAATATAATATTTTGTATGGTTATTGTTATTCACCTTAAGGATCTGCAAACAAAATCCCAGTCTCTGTTTCTTGAGCTTCTTCCCTGTTTCATCACCCCTTTCCACTTCAATCATAGGTTTCTGCTTGGGCTATGTATAGGAACCTTAACTGGGTAGTTTTGAAATACCCTTTCAAATCGGGTAATCCCAAACTGCCTTGTTCTATTGGAAGAATCAGCTTATCCCACTTGACTCTTTCTGTCTTCCCCTCCCAGATAAAATCCTTCAGGTCTTTATTGTTATCCACAACTTCTCCTCTGGTTGATAAAAAATATGCCTGAACTGTGTATAAAACTAAAGGGACTAGAAATGTTTTAACTGCTTGCATCTTCCTATCCGTATTCATATAACAGAGCTTCCAATTCCTCAGTTTTTTTCTATTACCTCTTGTTTAGTCTCTTCCCACATATCCTTAGCTGCCACACCAGAATCCTTTTTAATCCATACTCCTACATACTTCATTTTGTCATGTCACCATAAATACGGATATTGCTGAACCAATTCGTGTGTAGGTACATAATTTATAGCTATTATGTTTGTTTTAGACTCATTAATTTTGTATCCAAAAAGATTTGAAACTGCCTCGAAATGTTCCATAACACTGAAATATCCTTTTCTGGCTTTATAAGGTATAAAATAATAGCAAATACAGCCAACTTTTCTTTACTGCCATACTAATTATATCCTTGAATTTCTGTTTCTTTTATTTTCTTTGCCAGTGGTTCTAAATATAATATCAATAAAAAAAGGAAAAGAGGACACCCCTGCCTGGTTTCCCTGCTCAAACAGAAATTATCAGAGAGGGACCCACCCACTTTAATTTTGCCTCAGATCGTTCGTATATCCCAATAATCAAGCTTGTAATTTTATCAGGGAATGCAAATGCTTCCATTGCCTGCTCATATACTCCCAAATGTTTTCTCTGTATCAAGACCCACCAATAACAATGGTATTTTCTTACATTCTGCTTCCGTCTGGAACATCAATGTTCTTTAATGTTGTCAAATATATCAGACTATATCTGTATATCTGATTCCCCAATAGAGAGAACTAACACCATGCAGGGTTTTTGTGACATTGTCATTTCACACTGCCAACCACCCTACTCACTTCTCTAACATGTTCTACTCAGTAGCACATAATATTCCTCTCCTCCTACTCTACTCCCCTCCACAAAACCACATTGATCTATGTCTATCAAGTTTGGCATCACCTTTGCCATTCTTTCAGCCATTATAGAAATAAATACTTTATAATCATGGTTTAGGATTGAAATGGGCCTGTATGAAGCTGGATCTGATGGTTCTTTAACTTCCAACAGTTCACTCTCCTTTGATCATCATATGGCAACTGTAGTCAGAAAATCCTTCTATTTAGCACAAATGAAAGCCAAGGACATGTCATCCAGATCTAAAGCTATCATTGTTCCCTTATAATAAGTTATGATTAGACAAATTAAAGAGTACAATGTCCCATTTGGGATGGACCTCATTTGACATAGCAGGCAAATAGAAAAGCACCTGGGAATCCTAACTAAAAAGATTTCACCCTTAAAGACCCGGAGCTACCTTGAGAGACTAGAAACTCTATACTTTTACTCAGTGTTTTATAGACTCTTAAGGGGTGATTTGTGCCCTGCCTACCACATCACTAGAGACTTTGTTATCCTTGTTCTCCTCTATATCTGTACGTCTAATAGCTTAAATTATACCCTAACCAGACACCTAAATATTCTCCAGCAGATAAATAGAATGTGCTGCAGAGATAGATTCATTAAGTTGAGCTCCCTATGTCTCTGGAGTAAACTGCTCCTGCAAGTTAAGCAATGTGATACATTATTATCCTTCAAACAGAACCTGGATGACTGGAATGAAATTTGTCCCAGAACTAACTGGACTATCATTCCTTGAAAATGGGGTACAGCCTGTGGGTGGGTACTGATCATGAGACTAAATTGTCTTAAAACTCATATAAATCCTATGAAAAGCCACATTACATGAAAAAACAGAACCCAGCAAATATGTAAGTCATGAGTTAACAGAGAGCTAGTCTACTTTGTACATACGGAAATAAGTAAGTGAGGTGTACTAAGCAGCCTTTATCTGTTCTACATATAGGTTCATGGGTACATACTAAGTTAGTTGCCTTTGCAGGCCATTTTAAGCCTAGCCAAGTTCCCTCAAAGGTGAGAATCAAGCCCTCTATCTTGTAACTGTAAGGCAAACACCTTCATTATTATCCCAACTCTCAATTTATCACTGTAATTACGAAATTTTCAAGCAGACATGTAATATTACAACAAATACATTCATATTGAGACAGTTAATAAACAAAACAGACATAGCTTCGCTATATACAAAATGGTTCTGGTGGCTATAAGGACGATAATAATAAAATAAATATGTCACAATGCATTGTCTTAGATATATCCAACTATCAGTCTACAAACCTCATTTTCCCATTTTGTACATGGGGTCAGGGTGTCACATTAACAGTGGCCATCATCTAGAGCCAATGAAGTACATCTTGTCAGATAGTTGTATCAAATGTCAGTGGTCACATTAAATATATTACTTTTATTTTATTGGAATGTTGATGCATGTGAAAACCTGTTACACAATCCTGCTGATTAGACTTTAAAAGAGCTTCTGATGTTTCAACAATATTTTTATTTTCTGACCATCTTAGTGTTACACTTAGCTTGTTATTTTAATGTTATTGCTGCCTGAATTTTTTTTCCTGCACTTTAAATTAGGATAAATATTCCTGGATGAAATAACTTAAATATCTCCATCAGTACTCCTTAATGGTGCCACCAGCAAGTGGCATATACATCATTATAAAGATGCTGGTGAGCTGACTGTCAGCAAATGAATGCAAGATATGAAGTGATGGGAATAACTATTTTTAAATAGTCTGTGTGTCAGCTTATTACCTGATCATAAGGCAAGACAGAACTGATTTTTGAAGACATTGATTCAGTTACTATTTTATTTCCAGCCTGCACTTGGATTTGATTGCATATGAAATGAACAAGGAAATCCCTTCATCCTGGCATGGTTAATGGAGGCGTAGTTCCAGCAATTGTCTCAAAGAGCTATTACAGTCAAAACACTTTGCAGTACCATACAGAAAAACACACTGTGTACTGCTTTTTACATGTTAAGACTAATGTAACTACGGCTTTTCTTAACAGATACTGTCACATGCACCATTGAACTAAATGTGCTGTGAAATAGAACAATAGATTTAATTCAAAGAACTTTTTTAAAGAGGTGTGTGTGTGGGTATATGTAGGCTTGTGTGTTAATGTGGCTGGGATTCATAGGGAGTTAGTGCATTGTGCTGTTCAAAGTTAGTATTGGTAGAATCCATACAAAGGATATAGGAGATTGTAATGCAAAGGCAGCAAGGGTGTGCAATGGCTAATATACTGTGTTATGCAGATCCTGTTAATAAACACACTGAAATAGAAATGAGGAACCACGTGTAAATGAGCCACATGGATTATGCAAATGAAGGCTCTCAAAATGGTGTGGCAATTCAGAAATGTTCAAAATGACAGTGACATGTGGCAACACATACCCATTTGAATGCCATGACTCATATAAAGCAGGAGCCATACTAGGAATAAGAGCAGCTGTAGCACAGCAGCATGTGCTGTGAGTCTGCAACACTGCTTGCAGCAGCCATCCATGTGACAGGAGGAGGTACAGATAGCACTTGGCATATCACTAGCTCAAGCATCTATAGACTAAGGGCCAGTTCTGAGTGGACATGGATAATGTAACAGACTTAGTCAAACAGTGTCAGCCATAAGTAGAATATCTACCACTGTGAATGCAAAGGCATGTACAACCTTAACCATCTTAGCTACAGGGACATTTCAGAAACCTATGAAGAACATGTTAAGGACAACAGCGGCATCAGCCAAGCAAATCCTAAACTAGTTAATTTATTTAAAGTTACAAGAGGTGAAGGAGTATATATGATTCCCTGGTACAGAGAACTAACACCATGCAGGGTTTTTATGACATTGTCATTTCACACTCCCAACATCCCTACTCACTTCTCTAACATGTTCTACTCAGTAGCACTTAATAATCCTCTCCTGCTACTCCACTCTCATCTAACCTCCTATCACTCATGCCCCCTGCCTCACCTCTCAATTACCCTCCTGCTCCTCCTTACAAACTTTATTCTATCAATTCCCACCAGAAGTTTGTTGACATAAATCCAACTATTTTCCCTTTCAAAGTAACTCATCTTTTTAAATATAAAACTTGCCACAACAGACTAATCTGTAAAAACCTCTGCTACAAAAACTAAATCTAAACTGAAATGGTTGATCTGTACATCTATAATCGCCAAGCCTTAAAAGTTAGTGGGGATTTCCACCCCATTCCAGGCCCAGCTTCCTCCCTATATCCACCCCATTCCACTCTTTCTGTAAACCCCACCTCCCTTACACAACCCTCCGGAAGCTCTTCTCAACTCACAGTCCATATTAACATGCATCAAAAACAAAATACCTGCATTTCATTCATGGCTTGTCCAACACTCACCTGACATTGAGGTACTGACAGAGACCTGGCTGACAAATGAAACTAATGGTAATGAGACGCTCCCTGCAGGTATTACATCTATAAAGCTGACAAAAAACATGAGAGAGCATGGATCGTGCCATCCCCAACAGAACCAAGACGCTATCCTCCAAAAAAAGGAAGCCAATCTGGTGGTCCCCTGCCATAAACAAACTCTACAACAGAAGGAAGAAGATGTTGCAAAAAAGAGTAAAATCCCAAGATTGGAGGAACTCCCTGGTCAGCCTCTGCAAGAATCTGAGATCCCTCATAAAATCCTCCAAAGCCAGTTATGGAAATAAAATCACCACTGATTCCAAAGACAACCACAAAGCATTCTACAGCTATGTCAAGAATCTCAATGGCAACACTCAGATCTGCTCTGAGCTACAGCACAATGGCACCAAATATACAGAACCAACTGATATTGCCAACATCCTGGCAGATAGATTCAGTGCTAACTTTACCCCCCCTCTCACCCTCCAAATGGCCCATCTTAATACCAGAAGAATGCAAAGCCCCTGTAATCACGGATGAACAAGTAAAGACCCCACTCTCCAAAGCCAAGAACACAGCATCCATGGGACCAGACAACATCCCAGGCTGTGTACTGCATGAACTACAGAATAAACTGGCACCCTACCTAAGTACCATGTTCAATCATAGCCTCACCTCAGGCTATGTGCCTACTGAATGGCATACAGAGACAGTTAGTCCACTCCACAAAGGGGGTGCCACCACGGACCCCAGAAACTACTGCCCCATTAGCCTGACAAGCCTGGTCTGCAAGGCCATGGAACGTATCATCTTGGAGCTTATAAACAAAGACATAGGTAACCTCCAAACCCTGGACCCCACTAAGTTTGGGGTTGTAAAAGCTAGATCAAATCTACTAAACCTGATTGACTTCTTTGAAGCAGTCAATAGAGCCATAGATGAGGGCAAGGTAGTGCACACAGCCTATCTTGACCTCGCCAAGGCTTTTGATACCACCCCCCACTCTGGATTTATAGATAAACTTACTAAACTGGACATAAATAGATGGGTGGCCAACTGGCTGACTGACAGAACCCACACAGTAAAAGTAGTCAACTCTAACTCCGACTTTAGAGCAGTGATGAGTAGAGTACCACAGGGTTCAGTCATGGGTCCTCTCCTGTTCATCTACTTCTCTGAAGTGCAGGCCAACACAGAAGGTCTTTGACTAACAAAGTTCACAGATGACTGCAAACTGAGAGCCATAATAGAATCACCTAATGATGTAGACATTCTACAAAAGGGCCTCACAGAGACAGATGCTTGGTGTCAAAGTCATGGCCTTAAGCTCAATTCCAAGAAGTGCAGTGTCATCCCCTTTGGGAAAAACTCGGTACCCATGAACTACCACATAGGTGGTAGCTCATTAGACACTGAAAGTGTGATAAGAGACCTTGAGACACAGTGGACAGTAGTCTCTCCTTTGATAACCACATCACCACAGTAGTCAGGAAATCCTTCTACATGGCACACCTCATCACAAAAGGGTTTTCCTCTAGAAAAAAGGATGTCATTGTTCCGCTCTACTCATCCTTCATCAGACCCATTATAGAGTACAATGCCCCATTTGGCATGTATCTCACAAAACACCTACAACAATTGGAAAGGCCACAGAAATACCTCACTAAGAGGATTACCGGCCTCAAACATATGTCATACTCAGACCATCTCAAAAAAACTCCAGCTCTACTCCGTTGCATATCACCCACTCAGAGGTGATCTCTGCCTAATATACAAAGCTATGTCAAACCTAGAGCTGTTGGACATGCTACACTTAAAGAAATCCCAATCTCTCTGAACCACATGCTCTAGGGACCTAAAGCTTGTCACCACAATAAACAGAAAATGCTGGAGGGATAGATTCCTGTCCCAGAGATTTTACATACTCTGGAAAGAATCTACCCATTCATGTCAAGCAAAGCTCCTCATTGGCCCTCTTTAAGAAAAATCTTGACGACTGGATGGGAAATAAAAAATTCACCCCAGGGATCACTTCTGCAGCACTGCTTGACAGGGGCACAGGAAAATAATTTTCTTTGATGGCAAAAGCCAGGGAACCTTTTTGGCTAGGATTATATAGGCCCCAGGGCCAATAGCCTAGTACCTACATATGAACCGATGAACCTATGGAGGAGTTGCAATAGTCTATAAAAACGGGTCCCCTACAGATGATCGAAATTCCAAAAGGCCATCTTTCATATGGTCGAGACCATATGATCTACTTTTGGAATATCGACCATTTTGAATGGAGATCTCCATACAGTGCAGAATGGGAAGCTTTCCCTTTTCTGCACTGTAGTGCGATCTCAGAGTTTTAAATGGCAGGGGGTTGCAGGAGGGCATGGTGACACAATATATAATGTGTTGGTAATTTTTTGTGTTGTGTTCCTGTTTGTAACAGGTGTTCAAAATTCCAAAAGTCGATCATATGGACTCGGCTGTATGAAAGTCGGCCTTTTGGAATTTCAGTCATCTGTACGGGACCCATAAAAACACCCTTCAACTCTCTCTCCCACCTCCACTCCTCCCCAATTTGACAAAGTAGAAATCCTAGTCACAATTGTCAAACTAAACCAACGCAAATCTATGCACATTATAGGAGTCTATATCACCCTTGGTAATGACCATACCACTATGGAAGACATCCTTTGGTAGCTCACCTTAAATATTCTTCAAGAAAAATTAATACTAGGTGTCGCTCTCCTACTTTGGACACAATAGAAGAATCTGCATAGGTTCTGTTCAAGCAGCTTTATTTTATACAAACACATCACTATAGAATAATCCAGCAGTGTATACAGTGAAGCAAACATGCAGAAGGACCATAAAAATAAACTTCAACCATGTTTATTAAAATGAACCCAGTGCACAGGAACAGGTAAGTGCTTTCACAGTTAGCTTCATCAGACCAAAATATTGCACACCCCATAACCACGTTTAAATACAATTAATTTTGGTCTGATAAAGCTAACTGTGAAGGTGCTTACCTGTTTCTGTGCACTGGGCTTGTTTTAATAAATGTGCTTGAAGTTTATTTTTATGGTCCTTCTATGTGTTTGCTTCATTGTATACACTGTTGGATTATTTTATTTAAGCTTTTTCTCATTCAACGAGGCATTTATCCTTTGGAGTGTTGTTTGGTTTTGTTTTATACATCACTATAGAGGTTTACAGACTTTAAGTAACATATACAAACTAACAACTGTGATCATGCATGCTCACTCACTGGCTGCTCTTTCAAAATGGCACTAGGGATTGCACGTGTCTGGAATTTATACGTGCATGTACAGTCTTTAGCATGCTTGTTAAAGACACAGCACACATCACATACACTCTGATCTACACTAGGCAACTTTACTATTGACTGGCTCTCACTCTACTCTCGCAACTCATCTCAAAACATAAATCTGTACGGATGTACTCAAATGATCACCTCTCACATTCTCTACAAACATGGATACCCTCCTCTACTCTGAGTAAAATCTCTACTTCAGGAACTCTTGCAGACTCTTTAAGTGACCATCTTCCTATATTTGATTTAAAAAAACAAACATCAAAAAAGAAAAACACCATTACAATGTGGTACATAAACTCTCAGATTATGAAAAGGATACCTTCGTCTCATGCCTCAATCAGTACAACTAGACAACACTTAAATATGTCTCTCTTGATTATGCTGTATCCCCTTTAATAACACATTCCTAAACATATTAAATGACCTAGCCCCACTCAGTTTCATAGTTTCATAGTATAGTACTAGGCTATCTGCCCTGGGGCATTTGTAAGCCTAGCCATAGTGATGTGGCTTTTGCCACCCCATGAAATGGTACAAAAATGTACAGAATAAATCTAGAATACTGTGCCTCTGTCTAGTAGTGACACAATGAAGGTCCCCTTATATAATAGAATTAGTTTACTGTGCCCCTGTCTAGCAGTGACACAGATGTGACCCCTGGGTAAACTTACGATCTCCCATCCACTCATCAAGATTTCTCTTGAAGAGAGTCAGTGAGGGGCTCTGCCTAATACGAACTGGGATCCTGTTCCAAAGCATGGGAAGCCTCTGGGTTATGAATCTATCCCTCCAGCATGTCCTATTCATACTTGTGCCGGGGTTTAAGTCTTTAGCTCTCGTGGTCCTGATGGATTTGGATTTTTTTAGGTGGAGCATGTCCATCAGATCCTGATTGGACATGGCCTTGTACGTCAGGCAGAGATCACCTCTGAGCAGGTGGTATGCTACTGAATAGAGCTGAAGTTTCTTTAGTCTGGCAGAATAAGACATATGTTGGAGACCCTTGATCCTTTTGGTGAGGTACTTTTGTGGTCTCTCCAGCTGTTGCAAATGCCGGTTGAGGTACATACCAAATGGGGCATTGTACTCAATCATGGGTCTGATGAGGGAGTAATATAGGGGTACAATGACATCCTTGGATCTGGATGTGAATCCCTTCATGATGAGGTGTGCAAGGTAGAATGTTTTTCTAACCACTTTGGCAACGTGGGTGTCAAATGAGAGGTCGCTGTCTACTTGGGTCCCTAGGTCTCTGATTACTTTTTCCGTACTCATTGGGTTGCTGTCTATGTGATAATTTGTTGGTACTTTGTTTTTTCCAAAAGGGATGACTATACATTTTTGGCATTTAGTTTAAGGCCGTGACTACGGCACCAGTTGTCCGTTTCAGTGAGGCCTTTTTGTAGGATGTGTGTGTCTGCTGGTGTATCGACTATGGCGCCTAGTTTGCAGTCATCTGCGAACTTTGTCAGCCACAGCCCTCCCATGTTTGCTTTAACATCTGAGAAATAAATGCCGAACAAGAGGGGTCCCAGGACAGATCCCTGTGGGACACCACTTGTGACTGGCTTTGAGTCTGACATTGCTCCAGCGATTTTAACTTTATGGGTTCTGTCCTTTAGCCAGTTTGCAACCCATCTAGTGACATAAGGGTTTACTTTTAAGCTGTTTAGCTTATCTATGATGCCTGAGTGGGGTATTGTGTCGAAGGCCTTAGCCAAGTCCAGGTATGCTGTATGAACTGCTTTGCCCTCATCAATGGCTCTAGTGACTGTTTCGAAAAAGTCAACCAGGTTTAAAAGGCAGGATCTGCCCTTTACAAAGCCGAACTAGGTGGGGTCAAGTGTCTGTAGGTCCCCTATGTCTCTGTTTATGAGTTCCATAATGATTCTTTCCATAGCTTTGCAGACCAGGCTAGTTAAGCTTATGGGGCGGTAGTTTCCAGGGTCTGTAGAGGCACCCCTTGTGGAGTGGGACCACTGTTGCTGCACGCCAGTGTTCAGGTACATATCGAAGTAAGGCTAAGGTTAAATAGCATTTTTATGTGTGGTTTTAGCTCCTCTTGGAGTTCACGTAACACGCACCCGGGATACCGTCAGGTCCCATTGATGCTGTGTTTTTGCTTTGTTTAGGGCGGTTCTCACTTGGACATCTGAGATGACAGGAGATTACATTCAGCTGGGATAAGTATTTCTTCTTTTGGGGGTGAAGGAGGGGAGAAATTTGCACTGAACCTGTCAGCCAGAATGTTGGCAATATCTGTGGGTTCAGTGTATTTTTTGTTGTTGTGAACCAACTCTGAGCATATCTGAGGGTTTCCGCCCAGGTTTCTAACATAGCTGAAGAAGGCTTTGTGGTTATCTTTAGTGTCCTTAGCGATTTTTCCCTCAAAGTTTGCCTTGGATGTTTTTATGAGAGGACGTAGTTTTCTGCTAATGTTGATCAGAGATGTCAAATCCTGCCCCTTGGCTGACCAGAAGTAATACATTTCTTATGAAACTTCAAGATGCTGCCTGGAGCACTGGACAACAAATAAAACTCAAGCAAAGCATCACAACTTTAAAGAACTCAGAAACAGAACTAATTATAAAATTAAATCTGACAAACAAAACAACTACATGAATCTCCAAAGTAATAATCATAATAACCTCAAATTATTCTAGTCTTCCATAAATCGCCTCTTTAACCATGGCCACTCAACACAACCCTCAGCAATAATCAATTCAAACAGCCACACAAACTTTTGCCAATGCATTTAACTCCATATTTATTAGTTTGGTTTCATCCGTACTCAATAGCAACAACCAAAATAATCTTCACAATAAATTTCAACCCCTAAAATCCCCACACTCCCTATCCCACTAGTCATTCCCTCCTCTACCATTGAAAAGCTTCTGCTCAAACTAAAACCCACCTCCCTAGCACCTGACAACCTACCAGGTGAATATCTCAAACTTGCAGTAGAGGCCATAACCTACCCTGTCTCTATACTAATTAACTGCTCTGTCAATGAATTCTATGTGCCACACCTACGGAAAAAGTGCTACACTCTACTCATCCTTAAAGGTGGTCAATCAAAAGAGCTCATTAATCATAGACCCATTACTATTGTCTCCTCTCTGTCCAAGATACTTGGAAAATGCATTAAGTCGCACTTATTTCACTATACCACCCAAAAAATACTTCTCTCTCTCTCTCTCTTTCTCTCTATCTCACTGCATGGTTTCTTCCCCCATAATATCACCGGGTCTATATTACCAAAGCGAAAAACCCTATGCATGAATACCAAAACATTGACCCCTATACCATGAAGCATGAAAATCCCGTATGCACTAAACCGCAAAAAAAAAAAATCTAACTGTCATAGTCGGCCAACCCCACTACCCGCTACATACTACCTACCCAAACAAAATAAATAAACCACATACATACATACACTAACCAAACCTTTCTTCTAACCTAAACTAAAGCACCAAAACCCTACCTCCAACACTACACTAAACCCCACAAACACAACTATCTATGCACTCTCCTTAACCCCTCCCTAACCCTAACTACCACACACATCCCCTACAGACATACACCTAAACAAAATAAATAATACACATACATACACTTAAAAAAAACCCTACACCTAACACTACACTAGCTCTTACTTGCATTACCTATCTATGCACTTACCTTAACCCAAATCCTAACACTAAAGTCCTATCTATCGCACACTTACCTTACGGAGCCATACCACAGATGGGCCAACCAAAACAAATCGACATTTCAAAATTCGCGGTTTTGAACGTTCTGGGTTTACATACTTCACACAATATGGTTTGACATCTTCGTATTCACCTAAAGGGATTTTTGATCGCGTAATAGGAATGCAATATCACCTCCATGGCTTTCCTTAGCTTTATTAATGCAATCAACACAAACAGAAATGAAGGCAACTTAGTTTCAGCCTTCTTCCTTGATCTCTCTAAACCTTTCAGCACTATCCTCCACACTATTATCTTACAAAAACTCTCTAACCTAGGTCTTGATAACCTCTCTCGCTCTTGGTTTTCCAGGTGTCTTGCTAATCACCTCCAAGCAGTGATATGGTTGACTTACATCTCACTATTTCTCCCCATGACAGTTGGAGATCCACAGGGATACATACTTGGTCCTATCCTCTTTAGCATATTTATGAAGGATCTTGCACTGACAAGCAATAATACTTCCCCAGTACAATATGCAAATGATGTAACCATCAACTGCTAAGCAAAAAAATTGACTCCCTACAACAGCTGACTCAGGAATCTTTCTTCTCAGTAGACAACTGACCTCCAACAAGCTATTCCTCAACTCAACAAATCAAAATTACTTCTCTTTACACTTGTCTGTTCCCTATTTTGACAACACCAAAATACAACTTATCACCCATCTCAAACTACTAGGAGGTCATATAGATGAAGCCCTAAAATTCAATGTCAACATAGATCACATGGTTAAAAAACACACCAAAACTTCTCAATGGACTCAAACCATATATATCTAACACAGCTAGATCTGATATCACCACAACGCTCCTCCTACCCAGCATTCTCTATAATGTACCAATGTTTACTAACAACTAACAGACTTATCTAAACAAACTGGGACTGTGCTACAGCAAGGTCACAAAATGTGCAGCCAACCACTCCATATATAACACCACTGTCTAGCACTCAGATACCTCCAGTGGCTTGAACTACCACACCAGCTCATATACCAGCTGAGCAACAGGTGAAAAATTATGTCAGGCCTTTTATAACACTTCTAGCAGCAATAAAAGGAAAGATGGAGAGACAGTGGAAGGAAATGAAGCAGTGGTACCACAGGCAAAGCAGAAGAGGAGCACTGCATTGCCTCACAGTCAAAGAGGCAGCATTTGATATAAAAATCTGGGCCATGATACAGACAGCACAGATAATGCATGTAGCTTCACAGCAGCCCATGAAGACAGTTCAAGGATTGTCTGAACTATGCACTAAATATTATCTGCTCACACAGCTTGTGGTGACCAGGACAAAGCCATGCAGAGATGGGAGGACAAAATGACAGGTAATTGCCACACAATAATGTGTAGTAGGGTCATGAGAGGTAAACATAGTGGCCATATGCTCTGGAAGGTTATGAAGAGTCAGGGATCACATCCTCTAATGGTGGAGCCAAGCTGCTATGACATGATCATTGTCAATGTCCATTGGCTTGTGTTGGGTTTTGATTTAGTCCAAGTGTGGGACCATGATCATGCACCCTGATGGGGTATCATCTGCTCAGAGTCTGAACAGCATATTTGACTGTGATATGGATGACTGGAGGTGGCAGGCTTTGTGTCCACAGGTCACAGAGAAGTGAAAGAAATATGGGACTGTGTGTGTGCCTCCTGATGAGGCATCCCATGTGTTGAGCCTGAGAAGCATCACTACCTATGCTCTAGATGATTCCCATTCCCACAACAGGAGGTGGCAGGCTGTGTGCCTTTAGGTGACAGTGATGCTGTCTCAACACTGGTTTGTGCTGTCCAACATGGAATGGACTATAACAGTCCAACTTGTAGCTGGATCCTCACTTAGCTTGGACTGCATGGTATGTGAAGGCACACCAGGTGACAGTTGCAATGTATCTACTGAAGGCACCTATGGGGGCTTTATTTGCCACCAATAGCCTTAGCAGCTTTGTGTGCTCTCTGCCCCTATAGAGCATCATTGTGTGCTCCCTGTTACTATACTCCTTATCACTGTTCAGTTGGTGCATGTCATTCCACAGGCCATGGAGAGCACTCACCATCTCCATAATGCAAGATGCATGTCTGTCTGCTATCGTGACTATGCCCACCTCAAAGACAGTGTGCATATTAGGTGCTGTGAGGCCTGGGAACACAGGTACAACCTGCAAATGAAACACAAGCACAACATGCCTTTGTGTAGCTCTGAGCTCAGTCTATACCTCTACAAGGGCCTCTGGGTGTGCCATATCCCCATTACAGAGGCCCTTGTAATGGGGATGTGGGTGAACCACTGTTGCAATAAGTACAGCTATCATCTTACCATGCAGATTATGTGCTGCTATTATCAGATGCAGATGTCCTGGTGATGTGAGGCCTAGTTTATTCCATCATGCTGGACACACTGCCGGATGGAGCATGAACACACACATGCCACCATTGTCATCCTACTCACTTATGCCTGCAGAACTCCTTGCAATATGCCAAAGTCGCATAAATAGACCACTACAGTGTATGTTGATGGACACATCTTGCCATGCAGATCATTGCACTTGCAGACCAGGAGTACCTGTAAGGACAGGTATGCATGTGGACATTGCCCAGTCCTTCACCTGGCACATGCAGTGGAAATTAATATAAAGTATTGCAATGTAGTGGATAGTTCCTTGTGCTTATCCTACTGACATAAGGGTAGTTGGTGCCAGCCTGACTCCCATATTTAAGGCATCCTTGCATAAGAGTCCACTCACCCCTGGCAAGTGAGTGACTACAAATGCTCCTCAATCTCAATGACTCACTACTTGTAGTGAACAAGTCTGCCAAAATGCTCATTTTCCTTTCATTGCCATTGAGTATAATATCAATAACCCTTCATTGCACCTGTTTTAGAGAGATATGTTAGGACTGCCCATAGCATTTGCATCCTACACCAGTTCTGGTCCTAGTTAATACTTGTCTCTGGCACCTTCTCCCAGGAGGTAAATGTCCACTGTGCAGTAGACATGAAGTAGCACTTTATTCTCCTGGCTAGTGAACTTTTCAAAGTGTTGCCTACATTGGGTGGGCTTGGGTGGCCATGCCAGTTCCAGTACACCTGTGGGAAAATATGTTAGTAAGTGGTTGTATATGGCACATTGTGGGCTGTCCATTACTATGGCCACAGCCTCTCTCCTTTTATGTACCTTATTATCAGCTCTAGTCAGTACTATGCATAGCATCCCCCTCACACTTACATAGACATACCTCAGCATATGATTATGGAACTCCTATATCCCTTGTGACATGATCTTTCATGATTTTTATTGCTCACAGTTTGAAACCCCCCCCCCCAAACACAGGCAGAGAGTACAGTATCATGCCAATGTCATAGCTTTATAGGTTCATAGGTGTTTACTAGGCTAACTACCACAAGGGCTTTTTTAAGCCTAGCCATGCATCCCAAATCTCTGACAAGTTCTGATACCCTTGATAAGTGTAAGCACAGGCCTGGGAGATGAACCATTTACAGGTTACCTGTTTGCATCACAAACATAGATGCCAAACCAGGGATGAATTTCTGGTTTCCCATCCAATTGTCCAAGTTGCACTTGAATTGGGTTAGAGAAGAATTCTGCTTCACATGGATGCAGAGCCTGTTCCATAGACAGGGTTAATCTCTGGGATACATACCTATATCACCAGCAGGTCCTATTTATATCACAGTCAATGCTGACGTCTTTAGAATTGGTAATTCTGTTGCTGTTTGTTTTGTGGATATGCAGAAGGTCCATCAGAGTGGGATATGACAATGCCCCCTATGCCAGGCATAGATTTCCCCTCAAAGGCCTGTAGGATACAGAATACAGGGATAGGGCCTTGAGGCGGTCTGCAGTGGACATTGTACTTATGCCCTGTATTCTTTTACTGAGGAACCTCGGTGGACATTCCAGTTGCTGGATATGCCTGGTTAGGTACATACCAAAGGAGGCAGTGTATTCAATGATAGGTCTGATGAATGTCGAATACAGTGGAACAATGACTTCCTTGGACTTAGATGCCATACCTTTGTTTATAAGTTGTGCAACATACAATGATTTCCTCACCACTGTAGACACATAATGGTCAAAGGCTAGATTACTGTCTACATGTGTCCCTAAGTCCCTGACTACTAGGTCAACTCTAAAGGGTGTGTTGTCAATATGATAGTTACCAGGGATGGATGACTTCTCAAAGGATACTATTATGCATTTCTTGGCATTTAGTTTTAGTCTATGGCTCTGATACCACTTCTCTGTCTGTGTCAGCCCCTCCATGGGTTCTCAGTTACAAATGCACCATGACATCTACCTCACTGTTACTGTTATTGTTATCCACCACAGGGTTTGTTGTTGTTGTTGCTGAGGAACCTTACTGGATAGGACTCCTTCCTTATCTCTGGGAAGCTCCATGTCTGTAGAATATTTACTGAAATCCCTCTATTTTGAAGTGTATGTTGCAGTTCTGTACAAAATGGTGCCAACAATTTATATCATGCTAACAAGAACCAGTTACTGCACTGACTATTTTAATAAATCCAGTTAATTTTACCATTTGTGAACCACTGCCATGATTTATCCATGCACATTGGTGTGAGCCATGCATGTTCACAATCAACATGAAGCATGTGACCTGTATGCTTTGAATATGGATTGTATACACCACTACTGCCATGGTACAGCACTACCAATATCATATCTTAGCATCTCAGTGCAGTCTATGTTGCACAACATGTGATTCAGAAATGTGTTTTTTGTGTGCATAGGGCTGTCAGTTTATTTCTTGTGTGACCTAAAAAAGTGGCCATTGGTACTTCAGGCAATGGAGAATGCAGGGTTGTAGCTTGGTGTGCCAGAAAGAGCTGGAATTTACTGTTCTTCCGGCAGATGAATTTTAGGGAATACCACTGGGCAGTTATGATGGCCTATTGCAAAATGCATTTGCTTAGAATGAGCTGGCATGAATGCTGATCAATGCCATCAGTATCACATTGTACATTCAGATGAACAAAGCTGGCATTGTTACAGTGATCTGAGGCAGTGGCACCCTGACCTAAGTGGGAGGCAGAGGTTTCGTAGATGGGGCCAGAAATCCAGCGTATGCATTTCTGCAGTGCTATTCTCTTCTAATATCTTATACTCGACATAAAATGCAACAGTGTGTGATTTGTCTTCCAAGGAGGAGTGCCAACCTGGACATGGTTTGCTACTACAGAAAGTGGGAGTGCCTCTTTAGGCAAGTGGAATGTGTAGGCGTTATGTGCAATGTCACATCTGCAGTGTTGTTTATTCTCATACATGTGTCTTGATTATCTTTGTCCATTTTAACTGTCTGCAAGTGCGGTTAAGGAAGAGGAGGCCTGTCCCAGACCACCTCAGTCTCTGCTAGCCACTGCATATGATGCTGGGTCACTAGTGGCTGCCAGGTCTTCCTCTCAGCTGAGTGGTGAAGGCTGCTTTCTTGCAGGTAACCTGGAAGAGTTGCTGGTGCACTCTGTGTTTGCCTCTTAGGAGGAGTGTGAAGACTCCTCTCCTGAAGGGGGATAGAAGGTCTTTCAGGATGAATTGCAGGGGCTAGTTGCTACTGAGGTATGTTGGCTTCTGGCCTCTTTCATAATAAACATTAAGTGCTGTCTGGCACAGCTGGTCAAGTCACACTATTAGGCCCTGCCCATTGGGCTTCCAGTGGCTTATATCATCAGCCACAAGTGAGTGATGTCTGAGTTTGCTGCCCTTTGAGGCGGCCTAGCAGCCAATAATGTCAGCATACCACACTATCCCATTCTAGTGTACTTCTCCTTTAATGTGTCAATCCCCATTTCTTATTCATTGCCCAGCCCTCCTGATCACCACTTTCTACCATCTGCATGTATATATGTATGTACATATGAGTCCATTCACTGTCCTTCCCACCTCTTGTATGTATAACATTCCTGTCTGTCTGCGCCTGTGTTCTGTATCCATCTGCCTATCCCTACTACCTGCCCTTTCTTTGCTATCCCATCCACATCCGCCCTTCAGTATCTTAACCACCTACCTTTATTTATTTATTGACTTACTAACATTTGATTATGAGGAAAGTCCAACTGGATAGGTATTCATTTTCAGTGGAGGCCTGAGTTAAAAATCTCCAAATAATTACAAAAACATTTTAAGAACAATAATTTTACAATCTTCCAAAATAATACAAAAAATCTACACTTTCAATAATTATAGTGTAAAATTGGCAAAAGGGGATCTTTGCTCATAGAATAATTACCCTTCCTTCCCCACAGTCCTTAATACTTTGCATTTACTCTGTTATGTTTACCACTGTTTCATGTTTTCCTTTTTTCTACTTTCCTCTCTACCCTATTTCTTCTTCATTTGTATTCTCAGAAAGGGGTATGACTGTGCTGTGCACACTCATCATGGTCTTTCTGTTAGTTCCCTTACCCAGCTGTGCTGCCTTTCTTGTGTTGGCTGGGTACTTGTTGAAGTTATACACTACTACATTGTACACATGAGCATGTACTGATAAGGATAAGATGGTGCCAGTTGAAGTTATACATTACTACATTGTACACATGAGCATGTACTGATAAGCTGGTGCTATCTGAAGTTATACATTGCTACATTGTACACATAAGCATGTACTGATAAGGTGGTGCTAGCTGAAGTTATACATTACTACATTGTACACATAAGCATGTACTGATAAGGTGGTGCTAGCTGAAGCTACACATCACTACATTGTGCACATGTGCATGTACTGATAAGGTAGTGCTAGCTGAAGCTATACGTTACTACATTGTGCACATGAGCATGTACTGATAAGGTGGTGCTAGATGAAGCTATACACTACTACATTGTGTATATGTGCACGTACTGATAAGGTAGTGTTAGCTGAAGTTATACATTACTACATTGTGCACATGTGCATATAATGATAAGGTGGTGCTAGCTTGCTTTAGCTGTCATATGCATCAAACTGGGCATGAGCACTTCTCTTGTTCTGTTTCTGTCATACTGCAGCTAGTGCTGTCTAGCCTGTTAGTGCTGTGCCTTGTTTTATATATAGTCCTTTGCTCAGTATGCAAGTGCTATTCACTAATACATGTCTGATTAACTCTACAGTTCTTAGCACAGTACTCTCCTCAAATGTTAGTACTACATGTTTGTGCAGCACTTGCCTATGAATCCCAACCATCAGCTATACATTGCATCAAAATTTCAGCTCAGAAATGGCCTAGAAAACTCACCATTTAAAGTAATTTCTTAATTTAAATTGTAGCTTGATTTGACTTTCATTTAGCAAAGTGTGGTACTAAAGCCATTGCATTATTATTTATATATGTATGTATGCATGTTGTTTTTGATTTTGTAGTTGGTTATGGATGTCATTTTGTATCCTTTCCATTTTAACTTATGGGTCAGGGATTTTATGATTTGAGGTTTAGTAATGTGGAAGCTAAAGAAGTGCTTTATAAATAAAGTTGAACAGAACTAGTTTAATGTAGCACTTCTGTCAGAGATGCTGATATTGCAACTACCTAGTCTTGCTACACATATGTCACATAAGTCAGTTGATTCTGCACTTACAAATGCTGTGGCTAACCAGAGTTTGCACCTATAACTATCACAATACTCACTGGGTTCTGCACTTATGCATGCTCTACACAACAGATTGTTTCACAGCTGACCATCCCATTTTCTACACAGTTTAGCTTTAGTTATTTTCTACCACTTACTCAATGTTCAGGTCACAGTCCTTTGACTAATTGCCATGCTGATTTGTTTGTGCATCAAATGACTCTTAAGGAAACAGAACTCAGATGAATAGTTCTGTCATTTTCATTTATACTAAGAAAGTAAAAAGCTCTTGCCAATATTTAGCTACTGAAGGTCTAGCCAAGTTCTGAGGAACCAAGCTGAGCCCTTTCCTCTTGCTGGGACTGTTCCTGTTGTTTAGTAAACCCTCCAGCAGTACAAGAAGATTTCCGTAGACATGACAGGGGGTCTGTCTGCTTTTGTTGGCTGCCTCCTTTGTGCACTTGCAACTCTCCACAGTTACAAAATCACACACACACACACACACACACACACACACACACACACACACACACACACACACACACACACACACACACACACACAAATATGCATACATACAAATACACTCACACACACTAAGACACATATACATACCCTTACACACACACACGCATGCACATACATATATGCACATGCATACCCTCACACAAAACACATATACAAGCCCACACAGAAGCATATGCATAGACTCATTCAAAACACACACGAGTGTACACACATTACACACTAAGACATACATATTCACATGCATATGTTCACACAAAACACATATACAAGCATCTGCTTATACACATATTGGCACATATGTATGCATATCATCACAGCCTCACACACAAATAGACTGTCATATGCATACAATCACACAAAATACACAAATGAGCATGCAAACATTACACACATGCGCACACACACGCGCACACACACAGAGAGATGCGCAAACACACACATACACACACACACGCGCGCGCACACACACACTCACACACACACACACACACACACACACACACACACACACACACACACACACACACAAACACAGACTTCACTACCAGTCTCCTTGCTTTCCTTACTGCTAATATGAAAAATACTAAAGATTTAATGTTGCGGTAGTTTGTTTTGTGGCCTTTTAACACTGAACAGATGTTGCAATGACTTCATACTTCTGTACTGCCACAAAGAAAATTGCACTCTTTCAGCTTTTCCCAGTTAGGGGTCGCCACAGCGAAACTCCGGTCCACTAATGATTGGCAGTGAATTGTTATGGTGTTGTAACTATTATAGTTTCTATTAAAAAGATAAAGAAAAACTTCCAAAAATAATGCCTCCTGTGTAACTATAACCAAAAACACTGTTGCCTTCCTTTGGGTTGGCAAGGATTAATGAAATAAAGGGTCTGCATGAGAAACAGAAGTATAGATGGTACTGCAGATCTAAAAAGGAAAAGTGTGAGACAAATTTTAATGCAAGGAATACAAAGTGGTTGGGAAGTAGAACACACAAGGATTATAGGAAGAGTGACTGCTTTAGTGCTGGAATGATCCAGAATGCTAAAGGAGTAACAGTCAAGAGAAAGCACACATAAGCATGTGAATTCTGATAAAAGGGAAAGCAGGTAATGGTATACAGGTGCCAGCTGCAATGGATGGTAGCCGCTCAGCAGAACAGGATGGGTGACAAGGCAGTAACGTATTGTCATGGTGAGGTGCGACACAGCAGCTTGCCGGCATGGTCATTTTCTGATGGAGGTAACTCAATAAAAAACAAGGATTAGTAACAGGAAATGAAGCACTATGTGTAGGTAAATGAAGTGGCTGAGAGTGGAATAAAGCTGGCATCCTGATTAACTTCCTAAACTGAAAAATTCAAACAGATTCAATAGGAAGGTTGAAAAATTGAAGAGCATATGTCATCAGTGAAAGGTCGTCAGCCTCACAACACCATGGTTCAGAGTTTAGTCTCTCTCTCTTTAAGGAGTCTGTACATTCTCCCTGTGGTTCTCTTTTCTTTTTTCTTTTTTTAATTTTCATTTGATCGGTACTCTAATTCTCATTTCTGAAAAATATGCTGATTAACTGACTAAACTAAATCCACCATATAGTTACCATGGTACTGATGGTGAAGTCGCAGCCTGACATGAAACTGCAGAGTCACTCCTATGCCTCCAGCTTTTACTGCACCATTCAAAGTTTTTATGTGTTAGGCACATGATAAAGTTGGCTACTGTAGACATGGCTGGAATCTTGGACTATATTGGACTATACTTTGAACCTCAAGTCCCCATCTGGCAACCTTTCCACAATTGGTTCTTTAAATCAACCCATGTGTCTTTGGAAGCAAATTATGTGAGATAAACAGCTCATGGATCTTGCAGGAAAAAGTGGAAGAAGTATAAGCATGCTTCCTAAGTCTGTCCAACACCAGTGACTCCATATCTGGTGGATGAACAGCTGGGCTCTGTAGTGTAGGAGTCATCTTAAGGCCAGCTGCTGCAACAACAGTGTCCACCTGGGAAGTCTGCAGCCATAAAGTCCAATCCTTGGGAGGCTAGAAAATCGTAGCAAAGCCCTTTTGAACAGGTAACCCAACATCAGGGTATTGTCATGCTGCTTCGTCTGCCAACTGCAACATTTTTAAAGTGGAAGAAGCACCCACAAAGAGAGTTGGGGATAAGAAGATCTCCTACAGGATACACTGAGGTGAGATAGTGATGTCAGTGGAACGCGCCCTTTTACTTTATTTTTACCACAACTCTCCTGAACATGAAACAGAGGTCCAGCTACTTACTAAACTGAATAAACTACTGGAAACTTCAACAAGGTGTATTTATTCCTCCCACAGGGAGGATATCAGAGAGAGACTCCCGGATCTGCTAGCTAAAGTGATTTTATATGGACTTATCCTTAATACCCTGACTATCCAGAACATGGGGACATCTGGGGGATTGTAGGGAATCAACTTCTTTCTCTTCATTTATATATATAAAGTCAATAAATCTGCTGGGGAGTCCATGTGCTTCCTCTTGCACTTATTTTTCTTGACTTTCCTTGCAGGTGAAAGGTCACAAAAGGATTAAGGAGAAAACTGGTCATATTTGAAAGTAGAGAAGGCATCCTATAGTTGCACTCCTGTCCTGCCCTGGCCACAGAGATTGTGAGTGGCCAAGGTACCAGCCAAATGCATGTATCTAGTCAAGGCTGAATTGAAAAAAGGCTTGGGGGGGGGTCTAATGCAGTGACAACTGCATCAATGGCATTAGGGCTACACCTGACCTGATAGAAATGACAGTGAGTGTCTGAATCCAAAACCCATCTGGGAAGATGTTGGGGCTAAGAAAGGCAGCCCAAAACTCAACAACTAGAGCTTGACCCTGACTGTCAAGGACATAAATCAGGTTGATGCTAAGAGTATTAATATGAAATGTGAGAAGGTTGAGCCTGGCAATGTAGGTTCATCCCCACAATAGTTAGTGTTGTAAAAGGGTTGACAGTGAGATGGGTTCAAAGGCATCCCTATATTGATTGCATGGGTACTGATTACATCACAAGAAAAATCAAGGTCAATGTCAAGGCCATTGTGGTCCTCCCACTGAGACTACAGTTGACAGCCAGAACTCCAGGTGACATTGATGTCAATACCTGGTGATCCTGTATTGGCTTTAGAGGAAGTATAACCTATGCGAGGTTCATATAGTAGTGTCAAAATTGTGAAGCAACTATATCTGGGAATGAAGGGCCTGTAACAGCCCCCAAAAAGTTAGTAAGGGGAGAGAAGCCAGAAGCATCATTTGCTGGATGACAAAAGTTTCCTGCATCACCTTTCTCTAGTCCAGTGCAACCAAAACTTTATGACTACATCTGATAAAACTGGAAGAAGCAGATTTAGAAGATATAGATAACTTCCAACACTAGACATGGAAAATATGCTATTGGCATAAAGCATTTAACTGAGAGCTCCCTGAAACTAATAATACATTTACCACAGAATCACAGAAGGGGAGGAGATCAAGAGAGTATCTTAAGTCTTAGACTTCTTCAAAACAGGAATTGAAGAGGAATAATTTACATGATTAGAGTTAACCCTTTTAGATATACACTTTTAAAACATATATACCTTTATCCTCATCTTTAGGCCTAACAGCCATAGTTCAACCTTCAGGCCTGAAGGGGTCAACCTCAAGAGAGAGCAGGAGGTCAAAACCTCATTTCTCTAACAGTAACACATTTAAAAGCACCAAAAATGTCACAGTCCTCTTAAAATTGTGCATCTCTCAGCCAAATAAAATAAAATAAAAAATAAAAAAATGTGTTTGTCCTGAGATGGAATTTTTCTTCACACCTATACATTTTAAACTCTTTTCTCTACATAAAATAAGGGTAAAAATGCAATACAATAAAATGTGTACACCAGCAGATAACCCCAGTTGAAAGGAACTGGTAAGCAAGTTAGGGGTAAATTACAAAATACCACAAAAGCAGTGGTAGAAACCACAGAACAGCTTTAAAAAAACAAGAAGAAAGAAAACAATACACTTAAGACTAAATATAAAAGAAAAACAATAAGAGGAAACTATGCAATAAAACTTAAAAGCAGTAAGTGATAACATGAGGTGAAATCACTCCAAGAAGGGGAGGGAAAGTCTGTTACACACTCAGCAATTAAAAAAATAGATCAACTTGTAGAATGGAAAGCAGAAAGACAAGCAATGAAATCCAGTACAAAATAATGTGAATATATGAACTTCTTCTTACAAAAAAAAAAATATATATATATATATATATATATATATATATATATATATATATATATATATATACATAAGTTGCTGAGGCCATTTTAGAGTGGTAGTCACAGTGTGCAGAAAACATGCTGTAGGTAGATTGGACACTCTAAATTGGCCCTAGGCGTGAGTGCATGCGTGTGGGTGCCTTCTGTGGATGGTTGGGCGCCAGGCTAGCAACTCGACACAGTAAAACTCTACTGCCAATCATGAGCAGACAGGTGATCCACTGTGGTGACCACTAACTGGGAAAAGCCGAAAGAAGAAGAAGAAGAAGTCACAGTGTGCAAAAAAGATACTTGGAGAGTGTCCTTCTGTGCATAGTATTATGGGCAGGTAAGGGACCCAAAGTATGGGAAAGTTTTATGTAGCAGGCATTCTAGGTTTGGCTGGCTCTAGTCCTAGTGATTGAAGATTATGGACTTTCTTATCCCATGTCCTCATGAAATCATAAATAAAAATAATACTCTTTTTCTAAGAATAAGTGTTATTTCCTATTTTATGAGCTTTAGCAAAATATGTATGTTTTACTTGTTCTGAATAGAAATGTACGTATTTGGGACTGTGCTGTGAGCTTCCCTAATTGCTATTGGTTCATTTAATATGTTGAGTAGGTCTGATTATCTATGCATCATGTCCTGTTTTTTGTTTTTTGTTTTTTTATTAAGAACATCTTAAAATAAAGAGGTATTATCATTTTGAAGTAATGTCAAATTCAGGCAGGCCAAGACACCATTTGAAATGTCTGAAACTGCAGCAATCATGAAACAATGTTTAAAATAAAAGTGAGGTTTCAGGTCTGTTCAGATAAATAATAGCTACTAAAACATTTATATAGTGTTGTTGTGAGATCAGGCCTAAAACAATATGCATGTCAGTATAAAGTAGATATATTTTTTATATGTTTGGACATAAAATGATACTAAATGATTATTTAATTAAAATTCAAGGTGCAAATGTTCATTTGTGCTTGACAGTCGAATCACAACCTAAGAATAACTTTTAAGTTTTCATTCCAGTACTATTTCCTGAAAATAGCCAGAGGATCTGTCAAACTATTTTAGAAATGTAGAGGGGGTAGCTAATCTTAGTAAGACTCACTTTGCATTCTTTGTGATTGACATTAATACTGACAGCTGTGGTATGTATACTTTACTGAAGGGTTTGCTTTAACTTTAAACAACAACCCAGCACATATAATGTACCAGGTAAGGGTGAAGAGAACAAAGGGATAGTACCTGTTATTACCTATACTGATAAAACAAGCGAAAGAAAGGGACCAGTGAGTGAAACTTCTGATTTTATTAAAGAAAAATTGAGCGCTTTCATCCGCAATAGAAAATAGACTTCTTCAGAATAACTTATTCCACAATCTTACTTATATCAATACTTAAAAGAGCAATCACATGACAGGATCCATAAATTAATTTAACAAAACCTCATTTGATTGCATAATTACCCAGGCTAGCCAGATAATATTAGACACAAAGTTGACAAAGTAAAGTGCATTACATCCCACAAGTACTGACACTAACTTCAAGTACAGAACTTGATTAAAATCATGAAAAGATGTAAAAATGTATGAAATATAACTACCTATACTGATCTGAAGTTCCAGAGCAGTCCATAGACTTTGATGAGGAACAACAATAGGAATATAAACAGCAGTAAGGATAAATGCACTGATAAGCCCACTATAGGTCAGATATTGGCTAGTAAATTGAAAACTTTAGTACAATCATTTATGAAGTATAAAAACTTGCAACTTATAATGCCTTCATTCATGGCAGTATAAGTGTGTGGTGAATACTAAAGGGGTGAGGTTATGGAAATGGAAATACCCCAATGGTATGGTGCATTCTTCAGTATTACACAATGATTTAATGGAGCTTTCTAATAGGACAGGTACTGAGTTCATGATGATTTTAGCCCATGATAATAAGAGGCAGCTTTGCAAGTTACACAAGGAGACAATTCATTCCACAAACAGATTAGTAATGATTTGTTATTTCAATCTTATGAAGCTGAATAGACATTTTTATTTAAGAGGGCTGACTCCATGTGTGATACTATTATAAAAGAAAAGAAAAAAAACAGTTATTGAGGGACAAAAATGATTACAAAAATAAAACACTGTATACCTTCCCCAAAAGTGGAGTTATAAATACATCATGCATCGAGTATGATGACTATTCAGCCAATGCAAACCAAACTACTGTTGGCCTGACAGAGGTAGATAACGACAATTATTTTTTTTAGATTGCTTCAGTCCCTGCAGTTCATAAAGAATAGTGGGTCAAAGTCAGAAATTTTCCAGAACCAATATAAACCTGAATTAGGAACTGAATATGGATCAGATGGGGCAAGTGAATCCAAGGGCAAGACATCAAAATGGCAAGAGAGGTCAATGCAGATGAAGATGATGCCTGTAGCAACTGGCGGTACTGCTTATGTTATAAATGGCTTTAAAATTTATAGTTTCAGCCATTTGGATATTTGTGCAAATTTCTGTTATTTGAGATGGGTTTCACCTTTCTCACTTCTTTCAACATTAGCATAGTTGATATTCTGGTTGGGTTGATTTGAAACTATACACCAGAAAGCTCAACTTGGGCATATATTTTGTGGTGATTGATTATGTTCAGTCACCCTTTAATACTCCCTATTTCTATATATGAAAAGTTTGTGAGCACAAATTAAGAGCAACTTTTCATAAGCCAAAGGAAAGTTGAATTTACAACCTGTCTAGTGATGAGAGTGTTGAATTCCATGATGCATGATAAATCATAAAGGATAATGAAACTGCACAAAGGTGGGGTAATTGTACTAATGAGCAGGCAAGATTATTCTGATAAGATGCTGGCATACTTAACTGATGGGTTATTTTACAGGTCAGTTTCCAAAAATGAAATTAATATGGTATACACTAGATTGATCTATGGCCATAACATTTGTGTGCTGACTATGTATTTACCCATAAGTTGAGTAATGTTATGACAGAAAAACATTCCATAATTCAGCAAATTTCAGAATTCCAAAAACTCATGAAGATCATTTAAATCCTCTGTTGTGACCCACTGTGGCCTATTCAGGGTCCAAGACAGAAACACTGCACACACTGGTGTATAAAAATCTAAACAATATTTTTATTGATAAACCTCATGTCCTGAAGGACTCTTGGTGCTTTCTAAAGTAATTGGAACATAATGATTTTACTGAGCATTCCATACTGGAAACTATTGATGTTAAAATACTTATTTATTTTCTGCCATCCAACATATGATTAGGATGGAGTAGTTTCACAAAGTTTTGATTACAGACAGAACATTAAATCATAGTAACATTGCGGTCATATTTCGAGGGGGAATTGTTTGACAAGTTAAAGGTATAGCTATGGGGGGAGCATTAGACCTATGTATGCTAATATTAGAATGTGATATTGGGAGAAAACCTACATATTTAATAGTAAGTTTTGTTCCACTACAGGATTGTACTTGAAATTTGTGAACCAATACCATGACTTTTTGATGATTTCTTCCAGTACATTAATGGGACTGTGACTTTTTTATGTACTTCAAATATATAGTTAGACATTATTATTTTTTAGATGTTTGGATCACAAAAAATTAATCAAAAAAATATGACTGAAGCAAAATTTTTTTGAGAAACAGTTTTCTAACAGTTATTTGTATTTTATTAGTTGCCACCCATTGTGGCAATAAATGAACTTAGTCAAGGGCCAAATGGCAAGGCTTTATAGGTTGGTTTGCAAGGACAATGTGTTAAGTGAAGAACTAGTGAAGTTGAAATTACTCTTCCTTGAAAGGCGTTACGTCATAGTCCTAATGAACAATACTGCGGACATGGTGAAGAAGAGCCAAGTCTAAAGCAAATTTGGTAGGTCCTGATAAAATAAAATTGTTTCAGGTAGATGTTTGCTGGAGAGGGCATAGGGAACAACAAAGTCTTCAGATGACTGAATGAGGGGCATGAAACAATAAGATTCATGTTCCCAATGAAGATGCATTTTACACAGGTTCATAGGTTCATAGGTGTTTAATAGACTAATGACCACAAGGGCCTTTTTAAGCCTAGGCATGTATCCCAAATCTCTGACAAGTTCTAATACCCAAGTGTAAGCAGGGGCTTGGAAGATGAAAAATTTACAACCAGGGGGCTGGGAGGTGAACCATTTACAGGTTGCCTGTGTCCATTAGAGACATAGGTGCCAAACCAGGGATGAATTTCCTGTTTCCCATCCAATTATCCAAGTTGCACTTGAATTGGGTTAGGGAGAAACTCTGCTTTACATGGATTGGAGCCTGTTCCAGAGACAGGGTAGTCTCTGGGATATGTACCTGTCTCTTCAGCAGATCCTATTTATATCACAGGCAAGGTTTAAGTATTTAGAATGGGTAATTCTGGTGCTGTTTTGTGGATATGCAGGAGGTCCAGCAGAGTGGGGTCTGACAATGCCCTGTATGCCAGGTATAGATCTCCCCTCAAACGTCTGTAGGAGACAGAATGCAGGGATAGGGCCTTGAGGTGTTCTGCATAGGACATTTTACTTATGCCTTGTATTCTTTTAGTGAGGAACCTCTGTGGATGTTCCGGTTGTTGGAAATGCCTAGTTAGGTACATACCAAAGGGGGCACTGTACTCAATGATAGGTCTGATGAATGCTGAATACATTGGAACAATGACTTCCTTGGACTTAGATGCCATACCTTTGTCTGTAAGTTGGACAGCATAGAATGATTTCCTCATACTGTAAGGCTAAATTACTGTCTATGTGTGACCCTAAGTCCCTGACAACTGGGTCAACTCTAAGGGGTTTGTTGTCAATATGATAGTTACCCAAAGAATACTATTATGCATTTCATGGCATTTAGGTTTAGTCCATGGCTCTGACACCAGTTGTTTTTCTGTGTCAGCCCTTCCTGGAGAACATTTGTGTCAGCGTGAGATTCAATGACAGCTCCTAATTTGCAATCATCTGCAAATTTAGTCAACTAGACAACACTGATATTGGCCTTGACTTCAGAGAAGTAAATGCCAAAATGGAGCGGTCCAAGGACCAATCCCATTGTGAATGGACTCTTTGTAGAGGTGGACTCCCAGTTCTAACTTCCTAGGTCTTGTCTATGAACCTAAGGGTTATAACCTGTAAGAGTAAATATTGTTGTGCAGCCGGGGGATGGGTGTATTTGGTAAGTTGCTTATCATGCTCTTCCTTTTATGTAGGGAAAACTGAAAATTCACTTAAATCAGGGATATATGAGCATGTTTATGCAATTAAAAGGAAGGATAACATGAATGAATTGATTAAGCATGTCTTGAGTTTCACCAACTTTAAAAAGTTCATGATTTTTTTTAATACTTGAAAAGGTTCCTTTCTGAAAAAGGTGAGTGTTGGAAAACAAGAACAGGGAATAAAGAATAGGAGGCTTTACTGATAGTTGTTACATGATGCTTCCGCCACCCAGAAATGAATGACACATTTTCCATCAACAGTGTTCTTAGTTTAAAAGAAGCAAAATTATGATGAATATTTCATTTTGTATTTTTTTTATAATTTTAAACATGGAATTTTTTTAAAATAATTTTTAGTTAATTCATTTTTGTTTCTTAGTTTTTATTGAAAATATGATATTATATGGTTTGTAGGTGAGTGTATTTAAAATGAATGAGTTTTTTAATATGAGGTCTGATGAAGTTCTACATATTAGAATGAAAGCACTTAACTCTATTTTGTTTTTGGATTTTCAAAAAATCTTTTTAGTAATCTGCAACGGGCTCTTCACTTGAACGATTTGCTCTTTTTTTGGTAAATGTTCATTCACCCCTGATGTGATCTATTATGAATTGGGAGAGGTTTTGATGGACTGGGGTGATGTTCCAAGAAGACATTATTGTACTGGATGGGAGTTCAAATGCTATAATTTCTACTGATGAGATTCTTTCTAGCCCCTGATTATGAGAAGTTCCAGCCCTAGGGAAGGGATTGAATGACCTTTGTTTGATAGTAGTTATGCTGGATCTTTATTCATGGCTGTGACATTAGGAGTTTGGGTTTACATATTATTCTTCTAGGTAGAGATCTGATGTGCATGCAGACAAAATCTTAGTGACAAGAAAAAGGACTTATAAATTTTGGAGCACGAAACATCTTCCTAATATACTTTTAGTCCATGGACCATTATTAGTTGATTGATATTGGATTTGGAAAGCGATTTTTTTCACTAGGGAAGTAGAATTTTACTTAAGAATTCAAGCATTTTTGATAGAGTAGGTAGAGATAGCTAAAACGATGGCTAGCACATTCATACGCAATGGGACTTTACGAAAAATGAGTTAGGTACTGGCTTCAGCAGAAACAGAGTAGGGTTAAATATAGGGCTCAGAAACAATTAGCACAACTACATGTAAATTTAAGGGAATTTAATTAGGTGCACAGAAGGAGAGAGAAAACATCTGGAAGAGATATGGATGGCTAAAGAAACACTACTGAAGTACCTTCCATTTAAAATAAACTTAGCTACAAGGTTGTTTAGGCTTAAGGCATTTGAGTTTTGAGTTCACACCATCCAACCAGAGATTTCTGGTAGTAATATTAAGAAAGCAGATACCTTGTAAAGCAATATGTAAGATAAAGGATATATGCATTTGAAAAATATTTACATCTCCTTCAGTATACAGCAGGCTACCTTATATTATACATATTTGTATAAAAAGGAGTGAGGTTTGAAGCAAATTAAAACTGGGCATCACATTATTTGCAATATGCTTCCTAGGTTAAATTTAAAGCAGGTGAGAGAATTGGCCCAGCCAGCCGATGAATAATTTTTAAAAGATATTTATTTGTTTATTTGCTTATTTATTTATTAAACTGATTTATTTACATTTGTTTACCAGGAAAGTCAAACTAGGTAACCCATTTTCAGGGATAACCTGGGGAGAAAAGCTTCACAGAATACAAAGGACAACAGCTGATAAATGTCACTCACAATAAAATATACTAAGAGAACAATATAGACAAACAAATCTAAACAACATATATAAGCTAAATGCATTTGTGATAAATATGTATTAAAGAAAAAGAAAAAATTATATAATTATATAAAAAATTATATAAGGTAAATGCAAAATAAGTATGAAAGCAAAAGAAAAAAATGGTACTGTTGGTGGCAGAAGGTGAAGGTTTCCTGCTGCAGAGTCACACAAGAAAGGAAATATTGAGTTGAACACATTAAACAGCACTATAGTGAAGTAGCAGAGCTGTAGGCCCATTCAGGCAAAAAGGGGAAACAGCACCGGTTTGAGACAGATTAAATAAGAGAGTGAGTATAAAGCATATCAGGACACCGTGAGAAAAAATAGTCATTTTGGTATTAGCCTGCTGTGATACAGGAACAGAGCCAAGAATTTGAAAGGGAATGAATTCTTGGTAATAATCTGATAGGGATAGGGATGGAGTTACAAAATTTGGCCATGTTGTTAATACAAGATGTGTCCTATAGATTTCATTAGTTTATACATTTCAAGTTGTTTGTCAGTTGAGTGAAGGGGTTGATTTGGAAGATAGTGGTGAGGGCTGCTGCTGATAACTGAGCAGGAAGACTGGTTGTATATTATTTTTTGTGCTAGTAGTAGTTGGGAGAATGTTAGGTGATGGGGTAATTCAAGCCAGTTTAGTGATTTAAGTACAGGGAAATGATTGCTATGGTAGGGTTGCTTGATTGCAGATCTTTCAATTTTATTAAACGGTTTTACTACAAAACACCAACTTCCTGAAAGTCAACATTCTGAAAGAGCCAAATAAAAATACCCCAAAATCCTAAAGAGTGAAAAACTTTTTTTACTTTTTTTTTGCAGGGGAGTAAGCTCTCTCCATTGTGTGTATGTGTGTGGGTGGGGGACTTATATATGCCAATTCCATGGTTGCACTCACTCAAAGACGAGAGAAATCTCTGTAAAGAAGTGAATTGTTGTTGGCACACAATTAGAAATCACACAGGGAATGATTTGCCTTGGGAAACAGCATCTGGCATTATGCCATTTCTCTTTTTTTCTGTGAGCTAGTAATTTTTGAACAATTTCATTATGAGTATGTGTAGGGGAGCCCTATTTTAGCATTGTTCTAATTTGGGTCTTAACCTTAGATTAGTCAAGATGGGAGAGAAATAAAGAAGAGAAGTTAAAAAATACTCACTAGCAAGAGATGTTCTAATTGGGTTTCTAAGAAATTTCTTAGCTGTATAAATTATACCTAGTTTTGGTGATTTTTAATACAGTTTTATAAGAAGAGATCAGAGAGCATATTTTGAAGTATGTATGTCTGTCTGTATGTATGTATGCATGTATTTATTTTTGTGGATATGAGATTTAAAGAAAATAAAAGTATATTTTTTGGTAGGGGGATTCAGCAGAAACTGTTTCTCATAGAGCCAGCTTTTGACTGTGTCGAAGGGATCTTGGGTAATAGTCTGCAACTGGCATAAGTTGCCAGAGGAGCAAATTAAATTGGAATCATCAGCATATTATATGATTGATACTGTTTATGAAAATGTTAAAAAGGAGAGGACTAATGATGGAGTCTTGTGAGACAACAGCATTTACTGGAAAATAAAGGACCTCATTGAAAGCCATTTTACTGACTGATATCTGTGTGACAAATAACTAGAAAAACATTTAACCTTAGTCAAACAAGATGGTAGACATATTTTACAACGTTTATTGTGGGAGACTGCATCAAAAGCTTTGGATAAGTCTAAAACGAGACACAAGAAAAACATTGTCATTGTCTCTAGCCTTATTGATGGTGTCTACAAACTATACTAGGGCAGTCTTTGTACTAGGTGCAAACTCATGCTGTGTAGGAAGAAGAAATATTTCTTAGAGAAGATGATGGAGGAGCTGATTATGTATACATTTTTCCAATCTTTTGTAGAGAAGGAACAGAATTACAGTGGTTGTACAACTGGTGATTTTCTTGGTATCCCTAACCTTGTGAAGGTGATTTATAAATTTCTTCCATGGGGAGGAAACATAAGATTCCTGTATGGATCTGTAGATAAGATTTGACAAGGGAAAGTAAGAGAGGCAGCAAAACGTTAAGGCATTCTGGAGGCAGATTGTCTGCAGAGGATAAGCAAGGCTTACATCTGTATAGTAGATGTCTAATATATGTGTTAGAGACTGGTTTTACTGTGAAGAGGAGGCTGTTTGATGAGGAAGGAAGTATTAATTCTGATGAGACTTGAAAGAAATTTGAGGTAAAGCTATACAGCCTAAGAAGTAAGACCTGAATTTAGTGGATGTTTCTAAGGAAGAGAGGTCTGGGTATGGGTTAGAGGCACTGTTAGTTTTTTTTTTTTTTTTTTATGGATGAACAGAATGCTCTAGGGTTATGTCTTTGATTGTTTTCAGGGTCATAGTAGTACTGCATCATATCATGATACAGCTGTCTTTTTGTGTGGCTATGGAGTTCCTCATAGTGTTGTAGGTTCTGAGAAGATTTGTCTTTCTGACATTCTTTCCATGTCTTATCTATACTATGACTGGAGAGCCAGGGGGCATGATGGGACTTTACATTCTTCCTGGTCAAGGGGGCAAGGTTATTTGGGAAATATGGTATTGAATGTATGTACAGCATTTTCTACTGGTAGGGCTTCGACTGTTGACTAGTTAAAGGATTTTAGGGTGTCGGTGAGGACATTGCTGTCAGAGGGGTCTGGGGGCTCCCTATAAAGGTGTTGTTTGGAGTGGTGAGAGATAAGTCTGTGGAGCTATGTAGAATGATGATCACTGAAGGGTCTTAACAGGATACTTGATGAACTGTATGTGTAAGGATCACAGTCCACGGTCCATTTTATAAAGTAGAGCTAAAACGTTTGGCCTTGTTGTAGCAAGTGTGGGAAATAATTAGTTGCGTGAAGCCATTTAAGTTAATATTAGTAGCGGTAAAGCTTGATATAACATTTTGCCAATCAATGTTGACATCTCTAAAAATAATAGTTTCATTATTGATAGTATTAGATATCAAATGTAGAATATCTTTCAAAACTGGAATATTATTACCTTGTAGAATAAAGGTAACAATTACACAGAGAGTTTTTTGATTATTTAGTTTCAGATGCGATATAAGTTGCTCTGGAGTATCAAATGTTGTTTGGTTTTAGTAAAAAATGACAGTACCAGAGAGACAGGCTAGAAGATAGCCACACTTCCTGCTTTTTATGTAGTTTGTCAGACTGAATAATATCATAGCCTGGGAGGAAGATTTCTGAGTCTTTTATCTGAGGTTTCAGCCATGATTCAATGATTGCAGCAACATTTGGTCAGTGCTATAAGATCCAGGAATGGAGTTCATTAACTTTATTTATCTTACTGATGATGCTTATGGAAATAATATTTAATTGTTTAAAAGAAAATAAAGTAGACATTGGAGATGAGGGAGTGGAAGGAATCAGTGAGGAGATAGGACAGGGTTAGGGTGGACATCACCACATTTTATGGTGTTTTATGGTAAAGGTGGGCCTGTGAAAGGTTCAAATGAAGTACCGCTTGTGTGGAGTCTGCATGTCCTCCCTGCATTCACTTGGGTTTCCTCCAGGTGCTCCAGTTTTCTCCCACATTCCAAAGAATGCAGTAGGTGTATTGGACACTCTAAATTGGCATTAGGTGTGACTGTGTGTGTGTGTGTGTGTGTGTGTGTATGTGTGTGGTGCACCATCCAAGGAGGGTTGGGCCTTGGGCTAGTGACCTGAGCCCATAAAACCAGTAACTGCAACAGAAACAACGAGTGCTGAAAGGTGCTTGTTGCCCAATGTACCACATGGTGCATAAACAGGAAAGAGAGAGAGACCCTGTGAACATTTTAGGAAGGGAATGCTTAATCTTTATTTATTTTAATTTTGGTAAAAGGATGAGTTAGATATTTATTGTTTGAAGAAAAACTGAGGAGAAAGTCTTCCCCCAACAGAAAGGGGCAGGTTAGATTCATTGTTTCATATGTTCTGAGTCACAATTTATCCCCAGAGGTCACCTTTTTGCCCACGTGATAGAAGGGTTGTAAGTCAGCCATAACAGGAGAACTTATGGATGCTGAGGGCTCAGGTGTTGCAAACAAAAATCAGCTGATTTTCATAATGAGAGATTTGATTCAAATTCACAGTTGGTTGGTGAAAGAAGGTACAAGTAAATAGCTCCACAATCTTGAGCTATCCCTTTCTACCGACTTCACTCTATTAGACATCACCAAAGCAGAGGTGGTACTACTCTTCAGGAGATAATTTTGCTGGCTCATGGAGGAAAATGATTGAAAATGCATTATCTGCTTTTTTTTCAAAGAGGAGATAAGCTGATCATTGATGACACCCATTCAATTGGAGGAGGGTGAGGTGATTGTCGAAGACTAAGCACTGAGGGAAGGCTTTTTCAAGTATTTTACTGGGTTGTACAGTTCTGCTTCTGTTATAGATTTCTTGAGCTCTATTTGGCAGACAAAGCCCATCAGATATTTCAGAAAAAACAACTACTGTTGAATCAGACCATTACACCATCTGACACGGCAAAAGCAATTCTAAAACAAAACCTGCACAAGGCTTCTGGAACTGATGGATTTCTAGCAGAGTTCTATAAATTGTCAGGTGTAGAGCATACCAATGCTTTCACAAAGGTTTTCAACTGCATCCTCAAGTTACTACAGATTACAATCAAGTGATCATAACTGTCATTCCCAAGTGCAAAGAGGGGATTTATCTTGTGAAAACTTTAGATCTCTCTCTCTTATTAATGTTGATCAATAGGATCTTGTCAAAATACTGGCTCCCTGACTGAAAAGTTGTTTACCTTGTTTAATCTAAAAGTGGTAAAAAGAAATTGTTACAGTTAGAGAACTTGCTAACAATTCATGGAAACTAAGAACCTGAGTATCTGATGTATGAGTAGTTTTCTTTGCTATTATGAAGGCATTTGACATGGTAGAATGGTACTTCCTCTTTCATGTGCTTCAGATAAGAAATTGTGTTGGCAAATTTCTGGGGTGTTTGATGTGACTGTAATCTACTCCCTCATTTAGAGTTCTAGTTAATGGAGGTATGTTTAGTCCAGCAGCAATACAAAGAGGCACCAAACAAACATATCCCCTGTCGGTAAGTTTGTTTTTGATGATAATGGAAGACCTAGCTTTCTGAACATGCTCCTGTTTGGCAGACTAGAGTATTGTGGATGGCTCAACTAGTGTTTTTTCTGTGATTACAGATGACTTTGCACTCATGAGTACCAAATTGCCACCAGCGTTAAGGAAAGTCCTAGAATTTTTTCAAGCCTTTTATGTAACCCAAAGAAGCCAATTGTTTTGCAATGCAGAAATTTCAGTGAGGAGGGGTACAATTTTTTCCCTGCCAGTTGTTAAATCCACCACTTACTTAGAGCCAAGGATTAGAACATCCTTTGATGATATGCTTAATGCCAACTTGGATAACCTAGTTGACAAGATATGGAATTTGTTACCAAAAGTAACTAACTTTCAAATGAAATCAGGAAAAGTTAGAGCTATTTAAACTATGATTCTTGCAACATTTTTATGTGCTCAGAAACATACCAATATTTTTGACAAACCAAAAATTTTGTTTACACAGAAATAGTTAGTTAGAACCCTGTTTGGACAGGAGTGAAGAAGAATATCAGCTTCGCTTGTAATATTCCAAGATACTGTGGTGAGATAAGTGCCCCATATGTTTTATCATACACCCCAGCCTTTCAGCTAAGTTTTTTAGTGTGTCATGTCAAAGGCTCACTTAAGTTATATCCTGAGGAGAATGTCTTCTATAAGATAAGAGGGTCTACCCTCTTAATTTGTTGGGTTATTCGGCTGTATGAAAGTCTAATGAGTATTGGTTGTTAAGCTTAGGGGAAGGGTGATCAGAATCTATATGACATCACCCATCTTTTATATCAACAATAGTTTTGAACACTAGGGGCATGAGAATAGCTTGTGTCCTACTAAAATGAAAACAACTTCAGCATTCTTCAAGCCAACCACAGTTCAAGACCTTTGACAATCTGTAAGGAAATTTCCACCTGCCTCCATAAGAATGGTTTACTTATTGACAATTAAAACATATTTGGTTCAATCAGATTTTATTACTAGAGATGAGAGAGGAAGGGCACTAGTCTGGGTAAGTGGAACAGTGTTAGGACTGGAAGAGCAGGGTTTACTTATTAGGAGCTTTGGAAATATAAGGAGCTATCAATCATGCAAGTATTATTGGAAAGGCACCCAAATATCACCAGATCATAGGAAGCAAGTGTGGAGACTGCTTAGGAAACTGAGACACTGATCTAGACATTATGATCAGCAGCTAAAACTCCTTTAACATTGCATTCACTAGTAAGTGTTGGAGATATGATAGTCTAAGGGAGAACAATATACACGTGTTTTGGGAATTTTCTAAGGTCAGAAACTATAGGAAGTAGTTTGCAAAACAATTTGGAATTTTGTTTGAAATAACTTAGATATTATTTCACTGCCACAAACTAACTTCACTGTATACACTGAAGTTCTGTAGGCTCTAACTAGTATGGTTAAGTTGCTCTATGCTAAATGCTAGAGAACTAGTCAGTGTGTTCCTCGAGTGCAATTAGAGAGCTTTACAAATAGACATGTAGGTAAAATGTTCTACTGTTTGAAGAGCTCAGGAGGCTCTCTGAATCATGCCCATTACTTGAAGAAATTGTTAGATTGGTATAAATGTGTGGTAACATCTTAATGCTGCAGTATTAATGCAGATTATTCCTTTTTTGTAAGTATGATGTAATACCACATCATTCTCCCTTTTTTGTAAATACAGTGTGAAAGCACATCACAATTCCTGCTGGGATATCTTTTTAACAAGATGTATATACTTGATTTATTAATTGTCCTGATGTTGCAAATGTTTTTTGAAGAGATTTTTCCTTCAACAATGTTTTGGTTTGGTAACAGTACATTAAAACAGATTCTCTGCTATAAGGAGCAGCAGAATTACATTGATGCTAGGTACAGTCATAACAAGGGGTCTTGGCCATGTTATAAATGTGTTTTTGTAAATTAATTTATAGAAGTGGAAAGTTTAGTCATCCCCTTTTAAATAAAGAATTTAGTCTACATCAATATGTGGACTATGATAGTGAACACTTTAATCTAGTGATACGTGAAGAATGTCCAGCCTTCTATATGGTAAAACTACTAGAAAATTAAAAGAAAGAATATGTCAATATCTATCGGATATTAGGAGAAGAATAGGCACAGATGCTCTACACAAGCATTCTAGGGATAAGGGTGTTGCCCATAGATTTAAGTTTGCAGTATTAACTGTACTTAAACAAAATATTAGACTATACTCTGGAACAAGCTAACAAGCAACCCATCTATGTCCAGCAAAGTTCTTCATTAGCACTCTTCAAGAAAAATCTCGATGAGTGGATGGGAAATAGGAAATACACCCTGGGGATCACTTCTGTGTCTCTGCTCAACAGGGGCACAGGAAATTAACTTTTTTGGGTGGCATAAGCCAGGGAACATTGTTGGCTAGGCTTACTTAGGCCCTTGGGCCGATAGCCTAGTACCTACCTATGAACCTATGAACCTAGAGGGGGTGACATTGTTTCTTTAACTGAGAGGGAAGAGTATAGGTGGATTTCCTTGACCATACCCTGGTTTGAATGAAGGTGTATCAATTAAATCTGTTTTGAAATGCAAAAACTTTAGATTAAATTGTTGCATTTTAATAGGATATTTTGTAACATGTGGCTGTGACCATTTGTTATTTAATGAGTACTGAATGTGAAAGAAACCTTTTAATGCTTGATGAATTACTATTATGGTGTGAAAGCTTGTGTTATGCTTTTTATTAAACTCTAAGAATTTAACTGAGCCATTGGTGTTTGTTGGTATAAGTTTTGGCTTTTTTTCCTGTTTGAGTTACCTTTATTTGCTATATTTTTATTGATACTACAAAAATTCATGCAGCAAAAATTGTCTATATAGTAAACAGTGCTAGAGCTGCTGAAAACTACATAAGTGGTAATGTAAATTCAGTTAAGTTAATTAACTGCTGGACAGAAAATAGGTTCATAGGTAGGTACTAGGCTATCTGCCTGAAGGCATTTATAAGCCTAGCCGGAATGTGTTGGCTTTTGCCGCCCCCTTAGATTAGTTCCCTGTGCCTCTGTCCAGCAGAGCCACTGAAGTGATCCTCCGGGTAAACTTTCTGTTTCCCATCCACTCGTCAAGGTTTCTCTTGAAGAATGCTAGTGAGGTGTTCTGCCTAATGTAGATTGGAATCTTGTTCCAAAGCATGGGAAGTCTCTGGGACAGGAATCTATCCCTCCAGCACGTTCTATTTATTGTTGTGGTGAGGTTTAGTTCCCTAGAGCTTGTGGCTCAAGGGGATAAGGTTTTCTTTAGGTGGAGCATATCCATCAATTCTGGGTTGGACATGGCCTTGTATGTCAGGCAGAGATCACCTCTGAGCAAGTGGTATGCAACTGAGTACAGCTGGATTTTCTTCAGTTGAGCTGCATAGAGCATCTGTTTGAGGCCAATGATCCTCTTGGTGAGGTACTTCTGTGGTATTTCCAGCTGTTGCAGGTGTCTTGTAAGGTGCATCCCAAATGGGGCGTTGTACTCTATGATGGGTCTGATGAGTGATGAATAGAGGGGCACAATGACCACTTTTGATCTGGATGCAAACCCTTTTGTGATTAGGTGGGCCACATAGAAGGATTTTCTAACCACTTTGGCAATGTGATTATCAAAGGAGAGATTACTATCTACTTGGGTCCCCAGATCCCTTATTACATTTTCCATATTTAGGGGACTACCACCTATGTGGTAGTTTGTGGGTACTTTGTTATTTCTAAAGGGAATAACTATGCACTTTTTGGCATTTAGCTTGAGGCCATGATTTTGACACCAGGTATCCGTCTCAGTGAGACCCTTTTGGAGGATGTCTGTGTCAGCTGGTGAGTCAATTATAGCCCCTAGTTTGCAGTCATCTGCGAACTTGGTCAGCCATAGTCCTCCTGTGCTTGTCTGTACCTCTGAGAAGTATATGCTGAGCAGGATGGGTCCTAGGACTGAGCCCTGGGGAATGCCACTTGTAACCGGTTTAGAGTCAGACCTAGCTCCCGCAACTCTCACCATGTGGGTTCTGTCCGTGAACCAATTGGCAACCCATCTTGTTACATAGGGGTTTATGTTCAGGCTGGTGAGCTTATCTATAGTACCAGAATGGGGAATGGTGTTGAAGGCCTTTGCAAGATCTAGGTAGGCTGTGTGTACCACCTTTCCTTCATCGATAGCCTTGGTAACTGTCTCAAAGAAGTCCACCAGGTTTAGGAGGCATGATCTTCCCTTAACAAAGCCAAACTGGGTAGGGTCCAGTGTTTGGAGTTACCCAATGTCTCTGTTAATGAGTTCCATGATGATGCACTCCATAGCCTTGCAGACCAAGCTAGTCAGGCTTACAGGGCAATAGTTGCCGGGGTCTGTTGTGGATCCACCTTTGTGGAGTGGAATAACCATAGCTGTGCACCATTCTATGGGTACGTAGCCTGTGGAGAGGCTGAGTTTGAACAGTGTGTTTAGGTGAGGGATTAGTTTGTCTTTGAGCTCATGTAGGATGCAGCCTGGGACACTGTCCGGTCCCATTGATGCTGTATTTTTGGCTTTGGAGAGGGCTATTTTAACCTGAGTGTCTGTGATTTCAGGGGCTCTACATTCTTCTGGTATGGTTATGGGCCCTTTTGTGGCTGAGAGGGGGGTGAAGTTTGCACTGAACCTGTGTGCCAGGATGTTGGCAATACTGGTTGGTTCAGTGTATTTTGTGCCATTCTGCACTAACTCTGAACAGATCTGACCATTGCCACTTAGATTCTTGACATAGCTAAAGAATGCCTTGTGGTTATCTTTGGAGTCCTTGACAAGTTTTCTTTCAAAGCTCGCCTTGTACGATTTTATGAGGGATGGTAGTTTCTTGCTGATACTGATCAGGGATGTCTTCCCTTCTTGGGAATTTACTCTTTTCTGTACTAGTTTGCTCCTTCTATTGTATAGCTTGTTTATGGCAGAGGTCCACCAGACTGGTTTCCTTTTCTTAGAGAAGCGAGTCTTGGTTTTGCTTGAGATAGCACTATCCATGCATTCTTGTAGGTGCCCATAGAATGCATTAGTAAAGGATTTTGCAGCTTGGACAGCATTATCCTTTAGCATGGGGGCTTTGAAACTTTCCACCTCCATCTTAAGTAACGTGAAGTTTGCTTTTGAAATGTTTTTCATGGTGGTTTCCTTGTCCGGGGGTGGGGGCAGAATGTGGATATCCAAAGTGATTTGTTTATGGTCAGATCTAACCAGCGAGGGGTTGACCTCTGGTGTGGAACACTGGTCACCCATGTTGGTGATGACTAGGTCCAATATGTTGTCACCTCTGATGGGAGTGTAGACCAGTTATTCCAGGGCGTTTGAGTTTATAAATTCTAGGAAATGTTGGGTAAGGGAGTTAGTACTTGAGTAGTTCTCCCAGTTAATGTTTGGGTAGTTGAAATCACCCAATATTAGGGGTTTTGGTAGGACCTTTATGTTACCAGTGTTTCCAGAAATGTGGAATGGGGGTCCTGGGACACGGTGGGTGATCTGTAGCAAGCTACAATTTGAATTGCAGTTTTGCCCATTGCTAGTTTCACATGGATAGTCTCTGAAGCATCGTGCTGTGCCACTAACCTAGAGGTGTGGGTATCCTTGATGAATATGGATACTCCCCCACCTTTTGTATTTCGGTACGGGTTCTGTGGCCAAAATGTATGGTATGAGTTGTAGCCTGGTAGTGCTGGGGTGCTCTGTGAAGCCTTAAACCAGGTTTCTGTTACTGCACATATATTGATTTTCTCCATACTGAGGAGTGCCTCGAGTGCATGCATTTTGAGGGTTACACTTCTGGCATTGAGTAGTATTACCCTCAGATTTTTGTTACTTGCGCTATTTACAGTGGTGGGTTAGTCTTTTGAGCCTTGCCTAAAAAGGCACTATGTGGATGGCAAGAGCCTTGGCCAGTATTCGAAAGCCTAAGGGTGACAGGTGCAAGCCATCTCTAGCGAAGCAGCATGGCTTGTCGAGCATGTCATCCCAGGCAGACAGACACTGGATCCCCTTTGAATGACACCAGAAACTTAGCCAATTGTTGAAATTGATAATTTTTTCTTTCTACCGTGGTATCATTCTTGGTGAGGGCAGGATGCTACTGAGGGTCACGGTCATACCAGCCTGGGCTACGTGATCAGAGAGCTCTTCCATGTCTCTTTTCATGTAGTCCAGGGAGGTACGGCTCAGGTCATTCACACCAACATGGACAATGACAGATTCGTATTTGTACTTGTTCTGGAGTGACCTGAGTGCTTGTCTTATGTGGCGGATCCTGGCACCCAACAGGCAGCTAACAGTAACCTTTTCCTTATTCAGCCTAGTGAGTGGGACGTCAGTGTGCCTAACTATAGAGTCACCTATTACTAGTATGTTGGGTATGTTATTTTGCCTTGAGGGCTGTGATTGCATGGCATACTGGTTTTGTGAAGTATGTGTTTCATGGTTTGTGTTGAGGGTTGGAGGTTGCTTGGATGTCTGCTTTGGAGGGCTCTGTTGCTTTTGCAGATTTTTATTTAGAACCTCTGAGTATGTTTTTGTGTATTTACATGTGTTTTTTATCAGTGCTGGTTTAATGGGTCTATGTGAGACTGGTGGTGTGATGCCAGTATTCCCCTTCATCTCTTGACTATCTGATCCAGTCTTGGGTTGAGAGAGCTTACCCTCCAGTTTGGCTGTATAATTGCATCTCTTGCTTGTATTAATGTTTGGTGATAAGAGAAGTGGGTTGTCTGTGTACATGAGGCAGTTGTAACATTGCCTCAAAATGCCCAGATTCACCAGTTGGACTGGAGAGTACACCTGAAACTGCCCTTTGGACATGCCTGGATAGGTACAGTAAAATGTTTTACTGAATGGCTGGTAAGGTCGAATAGAGAGCCTTGTCCTTCTGTATTGCTAGGGTTTATAAGGGTTTACTATCATATACCCAAAATGTACTCGGTCGACTGTTCACATGGTCGACCGAAATTGTGCAAAATTCACAATGTCGAACACCGGAACTGCCGTAATATATGTCGACTGCTGCCTAGGGACTGGTTTTAATGTGGGTCGAGTTAGGGGCAGATGTGTATTTTGGCAATATCAGTGTTCGACATTGCCTACAGTCGACAGTCCGATTTTTGAACTAAGTGGCGTCAATCGACATCACTTAGAATACTTGATAGCAAACCATTTATAAGTGCTTGCTATGAGTTTTGAGCAAGTGTCGGGCTGAGAAATGAATGGCTTGAGTGCTTAAGTTGAAAGTTTGTCTAGTTCCAAGGAAAAAATTGAAGAGGAGACTTTGTGGAGCCGGGAATAGTTATACCCTAGGCTAACCAGCGCTGCCCAGCATGCAAAACCATGCAAATGCAGTTTTTATAGCAGGGAAATGAAAGAGATAGAAATTAGTCCAAAATGGCCAATAACCTACTACTTTCTGGGCTGAAACCACTCCTCCAAGGACAGATAGGCTGCTCAAAGCTCCCCTCTCTCACAGGTGAACGGAGAAACTTCTTTCTATCCAAGTAAGGTATGGGCAAACACAGAGATTTGTAACACATCCCTGAATTCAGCACTAACCTGAAAACTGGACTATACTAGCTTAGAAAGGTGGGAAACAAGTATGTATATATATATATATATATATATATATATATATATATATATATATATATATATTTTTTTTTTTTTTTTTCAGAAAATAAAGCAGATACAATAAAAAAAACACTTTAAATGTGCATTAAAAAGATGCTTATTGTTATATATCTCAGTTCAGAGTTGTAGTCAATGCCCCTAGTAATAAAGTAGGAAGAAACACAAATACAGTAAAAGCAGATGAATAAAGTGCAATTTATATATATATATATGTATATATATATATATATATATATATATATATATATATAGATATATATATATATATATATATATATATATATATATATATATATAGATATATATATATATATAGATATATATATATATAAAACAATAGAAAACGAGCAATCTGATTTAAACAAGTTACCCAATTAAATGATTGAATATATGTCTGAAATATTTAAGAGAAACAGTGGGATTGACTGCGATACTCTGAATCTGATCTCAAATTTCTGAATGCTAACTGGGAAACTTGAACTGTCTTTGTGCATACATTTGGCTTATTATGGGCCTTACTATGGGTAAATGGTGTGCAAAAGTCTAAAACTTACAAATTATTATTTCAAGCGCTGTCACTTTATCTTGAACTAAAGCAACCTCATATTATGGGACTATGATGCCCATGATGTTCTTACCGTGATTAAAAGAACTTATGCTGCTCTCATGCAGAATACCAGATTTGTGACAAAAAACAGGTATAACAACAATGTGACAAGTTAGAGCTGTACAACTGACAGTTTTAGATAGGTATGGAGTCAGAATATTTATTCAGTTATGCACCATGTTCCTAGATGTACGTGACATGTACACTTGAGACATATTTCAGTTGGAGCAGAACAGAAGTTACATAATTCTTCTGATGACAGAAGTACGCTTTTAATGCTATAATTAATGCTTTTAATACAGTTCAGAAAACAGTTAAGGAGTGCAGCCCAAATTCCCAGGTAAACCAAAATACCATCTAGTTATATGACTTGCTGAAGGTCACAGAGTAAACAAATGAAAGCTGATATAATCAAACCCAGTACAACAGGGAGTAACTGAGTAACACCTCATAACAATAATCCATAGTAATACCTCATTAACAGTTCATAACTATAGTCCACTGCACTGTCAGATAATATAATAATGTTGGTTTGAAGCAACAAAAAGCATCTATGATTTTACTTCACTGCAAGTACAATCATACAAGACAAAGAAGATAGTAAAGCATTTGCAGAGTCACTTGTACTACAGAGTACTGATGATATTAAACATACAATTATTGAGTGAGTTAACTGAAAAGGGACTGCCATAGTTACACATTTCTTGAGGCAATTTCAGTAATTCATTTACTAAAATGAATTCCTATTGCACTCAGAACCAGGACTTAAGAAGAATAGAAGTGCAAGAAAGTTATGACACAATTTTATTGCACTTCTATTCTTCTTAAGTCCTGGCTCAATGATTAATTAAACTGCTTGACAGACTGAGTCAGAAAGGCTTAAAGCTGTAAGGAAAAAATGCCAAACCAATATACTTTCATTTTATCATCAGGAGAGCTGAAACTAAATTTTGTAAAAGTTAATCCAATCTGTGTAAAAACTTGATAAAGCTGCTATAATATAATATCTCTGTATGGTACAATATGTAAGTTCAGATGTCACGGTGCCTTCATGAAAGTTTCTATAAAGTGATTTTGGTCAACAGAACATGATATATGTTTGACATGTTAAAACATCCAGTCACTATAACACCTAAACACTAACTTTATCATGTATCATAACCTAGTACATTGCAATAACAAAAAGAGCTTGATGCAGTATCACTGCAGGAAGGTAGCCTGAATGCACATGGATGAAAGTCCTTAAAAGATTTTCAGCAGTGCTATGCTGAAACTGAAAAAAGAGATCTTAGATATATTGTTTGTATAGCAGTAGTTTCATGAATATATTTATTATAAAATTAACAGGGCGGAATCAAATCACAAGTCACTATAAAGCATATTTTATAAATCATTACATAAACCCCTATTACAGCTCTCTAGAACAATTTGCTCTAATTAGGAAAATATAACCTGCAAGTTAAATGCAAGCTTGTAAGCTTATAAACATTGGAGAACATTAAACATAACAAGTCAACAAAAATGTAAGGAAGATTGCTTACTGGAGGCCTAGAAGTGCTATAGATTATTTCTCAACTGCCAACCACTGCTGAAAAGCTATAACGTCTCAAAAGCTGTACTCAGAAATGCAAAGAGCTGCAACTGGTTTGCAAGATGATATAAGGGGTTTGCAGGTTGGTATAACAATTAAGATGTTTATCTTATAGACACACAGTACAGGGTTTGATTCTCACCTTTGGAAGGGAAATAAACTAGGCTTAAAATGGCTCACAAGGGCATGCTTTGTGACACCAAGCTAGTCACATAATGCAAAAATCACTTACTTTATTAATTATTTTTTTACACAGAAATGAATTGTTGATACTCCACAGACTGTTGCTTAATGAAGACAGAGTAACAGAGTAATAAGTAACATGTTTCTCTCAACTGCCAAAGGTTGTGTAGAAAATAATCCAGATATTATAGCTAGACATGAGCAAATGTAATGAAAGAGCTTGGACATTTTACAATGGTTTGGCATGGCCAGGTAAATAGAAAAGATGGTTAGAAACTATAAAGTTTGCAATTTGTACAGAAATTAAAACTAGAAAGACAAACTGATGCTTATTATACTCCATGTTTACCAAGGATATAGGTTAGAGTAGACTTGTTTCAGCCCCAAAATTTACTTTTTTTGCTTGATTTGCTTTTTTTTTTTTTTTTTTTTTTTTTTTTTTACTGCTGTGTTTACTTTCCGGGAACTGTGCATTTGAAAGATACAAGAGGTCAGACAAGGTATACCATAAAAGATAGTTACTGATAATGTGCCACAATTAGTCAGTCATGAATCTTGCATATTTGAAAAACTGCAGGACTTTAAACACGTTACTCTCAAAGTATGGACAGCTGAGCTCATGATGCAGACTGTAAAGATTAAAGAAATGAGAACATTACAATACTAAAAGGCTCACATAATGTCTTGTATAAATAATGAGTATCCAAGTAAAAATTCAAGCTCAGTTTCCAAACATACAAATTTGAAGTTTAATAAGCATAAAAAGAATTGATCTGGCAGCTCAGATTGAATGCATCTAATAATCAGGGCTTAAATGAACACACTTCCATTGTCCCTATATTCTAATCTAGAGTTATGATGAATTTTTAAATATATGTAGACAATTTTTTAATAAACATTGTTATTGGTATACATTTATTTACACATTCTTTTAGCAAAACTATATTTATGTATAGCCATCCATCCATCCTCAACCCCTTTTCCCGTTTTGCACGTGGGGTCAGGGTATCACCACAGCAGTGACAACTATCTCAAGCCAAATATATATATATATATATATATATATATATATATATATATATATATATACATATACACACAATATATATATTTTAAAGATAATTATAGCACAGTGAGCTTTTGTTCCTCTTTTTCCTGGAATTGTAAAGTTTGTTTGTTCTACCAGTTGAATTTGCTTCTAAAATTAGTATTGTAATTTTGCTAAAAGGAATGTGAATCTGTATGAAAAACAGGAAATGCAAGCATAAATGCTTAGTACATGCAGTAGTACTTGCTACAGGGTCATTGAGGGGTGAGGGGCTCTTGAATCATCCAATGTCATTATCAACTACAAGGAAATTAGCCTTAAAAAACTCTCTTAAAATGGTTGGGTTGGACTCCATGGCCAGTGAGGGGTTTGACAATGAGAGGGTGCACACATGGGTGGTGATATTAAGGACAAGGTCCAGCATGCTGATTTCTCTATTGAGAGAGGGTACTATCTCATCAAGGAGTTCACACTGATTAATTAAAAAAAATAAACATAAATGTTTGTAAAGTTATAGGAGTGCCAGTTTATGGAGAGGTAGTTAAAGTCACCAAAATGGATGGTATTTGGGTTAATGGAGAGGTTCTCTAGTTTATCAAGGTATGTTTCAAAATGTGTGCATGGCATCCCTATTAACAAGCAAAAGACTATTAAAACTGCATGAAATAAACTTTGCATGTTTTATGAAGAGAACTTAATAAAAATAGACTTTGATTATTCTTTTATTGTGACAAGAATGTTTAAGGACTCTGCTTCTGTTTGAGTGGCTAAAGCAACAGTATTATAGGATTGCTTTGGTTTCCTGTTCATTTGAGACTTGTGAGTGTGTGTGTGTGTGTGTGTGTGTGTGTGTGTGTGTGTGTGTGTGTGTGTGTGTGTGTGTGTGTGTGTGTATATATATATATATATATATATATATATATATATATATATATATATATATATATTTTTTTATGTATATGTATTTGTATATGTATTATTTTTTCATTTTACATTTTGCATCCCTCATTAGACCCATTAAAGAATACAATGCCCAATTTGATATGTACCTCACAAGACATCTGCAACAGCTAGAAAGGCCGCAGAAATACCTCACAAAAATAATCGCAGGCCTAAAGCAGATGCCTTATGCTGACCGTCTAAATAAACTCCAGCTATACTCTGTCACATATTTATTTATTTATTGACATTTTTTAAAGAAATTTTTAAGAAACAGTGGATACCGTAGATACTAAGAACTCCAAAATAGAAAATATGATTTAGGCACACTGAGAATGGCTGGTAAATAAAATGTATTGCAGTAAAGGGCTTATGGTTTGAACTTTACTACAATACATTTTATTTACCAGCCATTCTCACTATGCCTAAATCGTATTTATTGACATTTGTTAACTGGGTTGGTCCAGCTGGGCCAGGGGCCCGTTTTCATTGGAGACCCGAGGAGAAAAGCTCCAGTTACAAAAACAATTAAGATTACATAGGTAACAAAAATAGTAAGTAGCAAAACCAAGTTACACTCCAAAACATATTAGTACAAATGTGACTGTAGTCAAACATATGTAGATTACCCTAAGAAAATAATAAAGAAATAAGTAGATGAACTATTGTTTTGATATATATACAAACAAGTTATATACACGTGATCAGATTTATTGCCTAGGCTTCCTAAGAAGGTATATAAGCTTTCAGGAGCTCAGAGTGAAGAAGCACCATTGGATAAAGGGGAAGTTAGGTAGGTTCTAAGCAGGGACATGATTTGGCATTGAGAAGATAAAGTCCGAGTTCCTTTTTAAAGTGTGTAGGGTATATGATGGAGCATATGTGTAGAGGAAGTTTGTTCCAAGTGTGGGCTATTGAGACTATTAAAACTGCATGAAAGAAACTTTGCATGTTTTATGAAGAGAACATAATAAAAATAGACTGTGATTATTCTTTTATTGTGACAAGAATGTGAGCTATTGAGCAGTTGTATTGTAGTTTGCCTATGTTCTTCTTCTCTACTCAGATGCGATCTCTACCTAACATACAAGGCCATGTCAAACCCAGAGTTGTTGGACATGCTACAGTTAAAGAAATCCCAATCCCTCCTAGCCACATGCTCCAGGGATTTTAATCATGTCATCACGATGAATAGAACATGCTGGAGGGATAGGTTCCTGACCCAGAGACTCCCCATATTCTGAAATAGGCTGCCCATACATGTCAGGCAGAGGGTCTCAATGGCCCTCTTCAAGAGGAACCTTGATGATTGGATAGGAGATATGAAATTCACCCCGGAGATCACATCAATAGCCCTGCTAGACAGGGGTCCAGGAAAGTAAATACCTCTGGGAAGCAATAGCCAGGGAATCATTATGGCTAGGCTTATATAGGCCCTAGGGCCGATAGCCTAATACCTACCTATGAACCTATGAACCTATAAACATTTGTTGACTGGCAACAGTCCGAATATATATATATAAGTTCCATTGGTTTGATTGACAGGGAGTTTGGTCAACATCTGTTATATCAACTGCAATAGTCAAAAGTTATGTGAGATTGACAATACCCTGGCAAGGGATTATTTTCTTTCCCCATATTTGTGCAATCCCAGAGTTCGTATAGATTATTAGTGGGGGAGGAGGGGCACAAAACTCCACATGGGGGGATTCAGGGGAGAGCTCCCCTGCAAAAAGTGATGTTTTAAAGTTGTATGCGCTGAGTTCTTCTTCAGTGCATGTGTTCTTGGTAGCCAACATTTCCATTATTGACATAGAGTGGCTTACCTTCAGGATGTCAACATTCATGTTAGTCAACCCACTGAAGGTAAATCTCATATATATTGCTTCAGAGATAACCAGCTGCTAATGTGACCCATGTTAAAAAGGCAAACACCTAGCTAGGGGAACTATTGTGTATGAGAGTTAGTTTGTATGCTTTAACTCATTCATACAGTTCTCATATAGCTGTATCTTTCAACAGAGGAGTTTTGTACTCCATCAGGTATGTAACCATATTGTTTTCAACATGATGCATATACTTGAATATACTTAGGGGGAATGTGGATTACATCAGTAAGCCTTTCTTACAAATGTAATGATGACATGCTAGTGATCTCCAACTGTGTTACACTTACAGAGGGTGTAGACTACAGCAAAGGTTTAATGCTCTGTATTAAATTGGCACAACAGGTCTCCTGGATACTTCCTTTGTTAGCATTTATAGTAGTACCCTGATATTTGGTTGGCACTGTTGTGTATACATATGTTATGCATGGTGGTTTCCCTGCTATGGGGCACACTACAATGGACCCCTGTATTTGTTGTGTGATCATACGTGAGTATCTGTCATGTCACAAATAACAGTGGGTCACTATTGCTACTAGCCTACTTGCTTCCACAGCCTTTGAATGTTTGGCACACTGTTGATTAAGAGACATGTAATCAAGTGAGGAATACCAATAGGTTTCCTTTATTGCTGTATCCCCACATACTGTACTTCAAAGTATGTGATCCTGACATGTGTCTCATTTATTTTTCAGGAGATATCATGCATGCCAGATGATGTCCACCTTTCACTGAGGCAGAAAACAACCTGATTATTGAGGCATTGAGATAACACCACCAAGTCCTGCTGTCCAGAAGGAGGACAAATAGGCAAGAGCGTACAGCCTTGTGGGACAAACCAGTGCACAACATTAATGTTGTGGGTCACCAAAATTGCACATATGAGCAGGTGTGACACTGTGCAATAGATATGATCAACATGGCACACACACTTGCAGTGGACATAGCCAGGGATCATCAGGTCACTGGTGGTGGGCCTGCAACAGAATAACCTCTGTCAGCCACTGAAGAATTCCTGATGAACATTGCAACACAGGACAGCTCCCAGGTATCCATCATCCCATATGTCGTAGATGTAGGTGTAACCGCTTCCAATCAAGAGGAGCGTCCAGGTATGCTTAGTTGGATCATCAATGGAATACTGTAGCAGTCAGTGTGTGAGAGTGCACATAGTGTTATATGGGTGTCAGGTGCTTTGGGGGGAGGTTAGCTGCAGTTTTAAGCTCATGCACAGTTTGTGACCCACATACCTGTTAGCATTGTAGCTAATGTAAATGTCAGATATTTTGAAGTATTAGCCCTGTTATACTTGTCACATGCACTGCTGCTGTGTACATTACCTCTCCCTCCCATTTTTCCAGGACCGTCAGGAATAGGAAGAGGCCATGCTCCTGCTGCTGGTAAGTACAAAACTGTTTTGTCAGATATATAGATTTTGTTTACTGTATTTGCTCAAGTGTCATCATAGGCTTGCTTGCTTGATTAATGTACTGTCTGCATGATTGACAACTGTACATATATTTTCTGACTGTACACAGTTTAGACTCATACCTATGCCTTGTAGGTGTGACCACAGTGATTGATTTGAAAGTACTGTCAGGACATTACAGATTGCCATAACTGCTAACTGTGCAGAATTTTGCAAAATGTCAACAATGTACATCATTTATGTTTTTCTCATGAGACTCCTGTTTAAAAAAATATTTACTTCCAAATGATTACAGAGTTGTATTTGAAAATAATGCCCTCACGTCTTACTGTATGAGGTTGTGGGTTATACAAGTGTGCAATAGTGACAGCAGTAGTAAATGGCTTAACATATATTGCAACATAGTACTGAATAGCATAATAGTATACATATTAATGTAATGATTTTCCCTTTTTAACACAGGTGACCAGGGAGGTTGGTCTTTGTTCCCTTCACAGCCTGATGTCAGTGTCTCCTCAGACTCTGATGTTGATGGTGGGCAAAGTGAGGCACAGCTGGAGGTTGCAGGGGCTGAATTTGACACAGAGGTTAACATCCCTCATCTGCCCTCATTATCACCGTACACAGCCAGTATGCCTATGCATACCCAGTCCCCTGTTGCCACAGATATTGGTCAGAGGGTGGGAACACTGAACAGGGAGATGTGGCTACTGTGGCTTTAGTGACTATCAACACTGGCCATAGCTAAACAGTTGGTGAGGTTCCACACAGGTGGGTTGATAGGGGTGCTCATGGGAGGCCTACTGTCCCTCCACAACCTGTTGCAGATGCCTCATCTTGTGTCACTCAGCGTATGTTTATGGCCATCATGGAGGCATGGGCATGTTCAGAAAGGAACTCCAGATAAATGTTCAGAGTTATGGATGCAGTAAAATTTGACATCCGTGACTGTCTCCACCAGATTGCTAATACCCTGGATCAGTTCACTGAAGCAGTGGAAAGATGTTGGTCTGAGAGAGATCGCACACTATCTGTCTTGCATGTGGTCTGTGATGGAATGTCTTGTTGGAGTTAAGCATCAGCCTCTAGACGTAGGTCAGCAACTACATCTGATGAGAGTCAACATGGCCATGCACATTCATGCTCCTGTAGTGGCAGTACATCCAGCACTCCAGGAGGGAGGGAACTGTCCACACCAAGGCATGGCAGGCCATGGGCTCGTGGCCCTGGGTGGTCCCAAGGAGGAAATGTTCCCACCAGACAGCAGTCACCCTCAGGTAATAGCACAACATCTGACACTGGACATGGAGGTGACAGTGCAACTCCTGGCAGAGCCAGTTCACATGTTTGGAGGCAGAGACAATGATCTGTCAGCTCTACCATCCATGGCTCACAGCTGTCCAACATACAGACACATAGGACTAGCACTGAGCTTGGCTGTGTACACTCAAACACTCACACACCAATGTCACATTCAGGTCACCTACAGACACACACACCACATTGCCATGGTTCATTCTGCCTGCATCCCTTCCTGACTCACACACAAGCTTACCAACTTATTGGATCACCCTTGGCCTCCTGCACCCCCACACAATACCCAATGCCACATCCCTCTCATCCCTCTCATGGATGCAGGGATATAAAGCTATGTGTCTGATGCACAGGGTGACTGTCTACATTAATATGAAATTGTTTCATCCAGTGCTGCTTTTGATATGCTACTTGTTCTGTTCACTTTCCGAATTTGTACATTGCCATGTATAATTACTATACCATTATAGTGTCTGCACATTACAGTGGATGCTGTTGTAATGGATGTGTAGTCACACAATGACAAGTGTCACATGGCAATGTGTATGTCTCACTTTCTGAATTGTGTAGGACACACCTCTGGGTACACATCTACAATGAACCCATCAATGTCAGAGCACAGAACTGAATGTCAGTACACATGACAAATCCCGTCAGAAAGGTAACACAGTATATATGCCGGGGATCATAGGTTTATATGTGTTTAATATGCTAATAAACAAAAAGTCTCCTTTAAGTCTAGCCATGCATCCCTATACACTGTCAAGGTATAATACCTCTAATAACTGTAAGCAGGGTTTTGGGAGCCGAAACATCTACAGTCTGGGGTGTGGGGGTGAATCATCTACAGTTTCCTTGTGTCCATTGTAGACATTGGTCCACAAGCAGGTATGATTGTCCTGTTCCCCATCCAATTGTGTAGCTTGCACTTGATTTGCATTAGGGTGGAAATGTGCTTCACATGGATATGGAGCCTGTTCCATGTAGGGTGTAGTATCTGGGTTACACACCTGTCTCTCCAGCATGTCCTATATATACCACTGTCAAGGTGTAGGTCTGTAGAGCAGGTAATTCTGGTGCTACTTGTTTCATGGATATGCAAGAGGTCCACAGTGGGGTCTGGCACCACCCTGTATGGCAGGTATACACCACCCCTCTAAAGCATAGACAGACTACACAGATAGGGCTTTTACATGGTCTGCATAGGATGTGCTAAATACACCATGCAGTACTTTACTGAGCAACCTCTGTGGATGTTACAGTTGTCGGATATGCCTAGCTAGCTACATACCAAAGCTGGCATTTCACCAAGGATAGGTCTGTTGCATGCCAGTTACAGTGAAACAATGGTTTCCTTGGTTTACATGCCATACCTTTGTTTATAGGTTGCACAACATAGAATTATGTCCACAATATTACAGACATGTTACAGGCAAAGAGATCACACAAAACAACAAAAAGAAAAAAAAGCAGCCTGAAAAAACAACGCCCAGTTCATGGAGGAAATTGCAACTTTTTAATGGCATATAATAGCCTTCAATGTATATAGGTTACAAACACACACACCCACTCCATATATATAATATAATTAATCAAACAATAAATCATTAACCAATAAAAATATTATTAACATTTAAAAAGAAATATATATTAGTTTAATATATTATAAATAAAATAAAATAATAATAATTTCTTTATAAAAAATTTTTATTTTAATTAATCATCTCTTTTCTAATGAAAATACTTAAAAAAAAACATTCAATATTACTATATTATATATTATCATTAAATGTGCAATGTGCATAGGGCAGGGCTAGTTTTTTTTTTTCTCTAACATGCTCTTGCTCTCTAGCATTCTAGTTTTCTTTTTTCTTTTTTCTATAATATAAATATATAATACATCATCTGGACTAATATATAAATACACCCTTACATGAAACAAATGAAATTATTATTAGGAAATAAAGAATTAATTATTGTCAAAAAATATGGTTTAATGAATTTAATATATATTACACTGGCTGAGGAGGATTAGTACCTACTGTAATCAAATTTTTATATATATTATCTAATGTTGTAAGATATACAACAACAGGAAAAATTTTATTTTATTTTATCTGAAAAAATTAAAAAGAAAAATTTAATATTCCAAATTCTAATTCTACTACATAAATTATTATATGAAAAAACAAATAAATATATTGCACTTCATGTATAGAACTCCTTGAACATTTATTGTAGTTGCTAGAACAACCTCATTATTAAAAAGGCAAAATTTTTATTTTTATCCATATTTTTACTAATAATTTTTTTATCCTTTCTTTAAGTTAGTTTATTTTATTAATTTATTTATTAATACAGATATTATATCATAATATATCCTTATTTCCTTTTTAAGAACATAATGATATATATTCTGTTCTAAATCAAATTAATTAACACCATTATTACACAGTCTAGATAATCTTATGAATTCTCCATAGGGAGAGTTAATGGGGATGGGGGGATGTGCCATAGCGAGAAATAACACACATCCATAATATCACTTAACATCTAATTGTAGTATGATCCTGATATATATATCCTGTCTAACATAATCATAATACAAATCTTGACTTTGTAAACCATAAAATTGTAAACCATCAAACCGTATTATTATATATTTATTATTAAGAAAGAAGAAAAACTCATGAACATATTCAACGCCAATAAAAGAAATATTAAATCATCTTATGTAGCGGTAATACAAGACATGATGTTTATTAAATTTGTTAGTATATATATATTATTAACTCTCAAATTCCATAAAAAGAAAGACATACATGGGCAAAAAGATGCCCCCCCCAGGCAGTGCCTTTCAGTTGATGGTAAATAGATTGAAGTAAAGAGTAGATCAATATCTGTGTCTATAAGTCACTGACTACTTGGTCAACTGTTTAAGGTGTGCTGGTGGTACAGTTGTTACCAGGGGTGGATGACTTTCCAAAGGATAGTATTGTGCATTTTGTGGTATTTAGTGTTAGCCAATGGCCTTGGCGACAACTGTATGTCTGCGTCAGCCCCTCCTGGAGAACATTAGTGAAAGTGTGGGATTCAGTGAAGCTCCTCATTTGGATGAAGTCAACGACGACTAGAATGTTGGATCGTGTGTTGGCTTGACTTATGGCTTACAGGATGTTCCTCCATGACATGTTGGTCTCTGAGTTGATATGTGGGTTGTTTTCACAGTGTGCATATAGGGCTGCTGAGGGTATTTGTTACCTGGACTTTCTCTATGAGATATATGTGATTTATGTCAATTACATGTCATTGCCTCAGTTCATATCTGCTTTGATTTTGTGTGATGGCTGAGGCATGAGTACCACTGAGTACCTTAATGACATTAGGAGTACTTTTATGCGAGAACTTTGCCTCCAGTATCATTGTATATATACATTTCTCACATATCATGTCATTTTGTTTGATAATGAAGTGGTTGTCGGTTAACATGTTGCGATTTCTACAGTGCCTCAGGATGCCCATATCCAGCAGGGTGGTAAAAGTCACAGTGGGATTCCTCATATCCATGGCAACAGATCCTTTATTATTGATTACATAGTTGTATTGAATATATCATTCAATGCCACAAGCATCTCTTCTGTAACTATGAGGACATGTTTGACAGTGCATGCTGGTTGTCGTGTGTGCAAGTCAATACTGGAGTTAATGCTACCATGGTTTCCAAGATAAATGTCACCCAAGGTGTCTGGTCCTGCACAAAACACTGCCAAAAACTGGAGGGTAGAGTAATATGTACACCCTGCAAAGTTAAGGATGGCATATTTAAGTAGTTATTCTACAGTTGCACACTAATCAAGGCATGCATACTGGAAAAGAACATTTACCTTATGAAGGATGCTAAAAGAGGGGAGTCACCTGAATTATTGCTGCCTGACTACTACTAATGCTGGTTTCAACACAGCCTCACTGTGGTGGGATACAAAGCTCCTATTCTTTGTCTCTCACCAGAAGCAAAACTTTAGCATCAAGCTCAATATATGAAGTGGGCCACAGCCTGTTTGTTGATCCACATGCTTGTCACATGTGATGCAAGGCTCTGTAGGCTTGTCGCAGCATTTTCCAGGTAGATGCCTTAATTAGCAACCAGACCAATCATTTGACCTTTGCATGTATTATGCCTTGGGTTCCAAGAGTCATAGCTTTTGACTAGGGCACTGACCTGATGGTGATTAGGAGCACAGCTGCTGCATCACAATATAAGGTTAAGTCTCAGGTAACATAGATGTCCAAGTTTTCTCCATCAAGCTCCACAGCAGCAGTGATCCATGTTAGGTGTTAGTTTCACAGCAATTCATCCAGCCTGGCTTTCAACAGCATAATGGTGATGATCTGTGTGACATGGATGTGAGGCCTACTGCAGATGGATGGCCACCTTTTATCAATGTTTCTGTCCCTCCCACATGTCCTAGGTATGTCATACTGTATATTTATGTTCCTAGAACACTACAATGTGTTCCCACATCATTTCATACAACATACATTTGCTGTCTGGTAGTTTGACATTGTAGACTTGCAAGGCTAATGTAATGACAGTAAAGTTGAACAAGTTTTCTGTACCTGCACTGACATGCACATCTTCACTGCAAAGAGTGCCTACAGAGAGTGCGTTTGAGGCTGTGAACCCCAAGGGAAAAGCAGCATGATCCTTACTTTGCTGGGGTTGTACATTGTCACATTTGTAGGTATGCTTTTCCAACCATGCCTAATAACAGGATTATGGTGCATTCAAGTGCCACAAGCCTGCCAAAGCAATGTACTCAGTCTACCATGCCATCCCACACTGTCAGGTACTGTTTTCCCTTAGGATGACACCATAAATGCAATAACATGTTACGTGTAAGCATCTGTCAGGCCACTGCCTAACATTAACATAGCTTTAGGCAGTCTTATGGTAGATGACATTAGCAGGCCTGGTGGGGGGCAAGAGTTTGGAGGCCTGCAACATCTGCTAGGCCCAAAACAGTGCAAAACCCTATTTGTAAGTCAGTGTGGGACTCATATTTGTTTTGAGGAAGTTAAAATAACCATGAAACAAAAGACCATCCAGAGTAAAGGTGTAGCTGTAAAACAACTAAAATCCCAAGAACAAAGCAGCTAACACCAATGTAAAACAGAAAACACCATTAATAGCAGCAAAGCTTTCAGATATCAAGCATCCTTCCTCAGTGCTTAAAATTCACTACAAAAAGCACAGTTTAAATACATTCATCAATTAGTTAATTAAGTCACACAGCCAATCAAATAATTATATCAATCAACTCTTAAAAATCTTTAAAAATACATACAATATATATTGAATAATATCTATAAAATTCATAGAAAGTTTCATATTGAACAACTTTATGCTAAAGCAGAAACAGCCTATTTGCCTATTACATCAAACAGCCTTTTGTTTAATTTTAAAACAGGTTTTATAAAAAACATTTGATTTAAACCTGGCAAGTGCTCAGCCTGTAAACGTAGTATCTATTGAAGTTCCATGTTTTCTAACTATGTGTTAACATCCCCCCTTCTAAGTGATTTAGTCATAATTTCTATGACCCTAAATCTAAAACTATGAGATTGATTTTCTTGAACATGTTTTGCTAGGAAATTAGTTAATATTTCCCTTCTTATTTCTGAGTTATGCTCAATAATTCTGTCTTTAAGAAGTCTAATGGACTTGCCCACATAAAAACATTTACATTTCATGCAAGTAGCTAAATATATGATGCTGCTAGTGCCACAGGTTGCTGAGCACCTGAAAGTACACGGCTTATAATGTAGTAAAGGTGTTGTTTGTCTCTATAAATGTGCAACTACAGCAATTATGGCAAGGAAAAGTGCCATATTTAACAATCTTACTTTTTGGTTGTACCTGCTTTAGATCTTTATAACATAATCTGTCCTTCAAGTTACTACATTTTCTATAAGTAAAAAATGGTTTGTGAGTGATTATATCCTTCAGACCAGAAAAGCTTCTAAGGATGCCCCAATTATCAGTTATAATATTTCAAATCCCATCACTACATCTACTATACCTCATAATGTAACGAGTACTTGTAGGTTGTTTATCACCATTATTATTATTTTGATTATTAGAACCTTCACTAAAGAAAGGGGTGCACACAGTATGCCTATTTGATAAAGCATAGTTTTTTGCCTCGTTCATCATTTCATTTTCATGCCCTCTTACCCTAAAGGAAGTTAAAGCCTCATCCATTTGTCTAACACAATTAGCATCATCAGTATTTAATCTACTCATACGCATACTTTGACTCTTAACAATTCCTTTATAAATATGGGGGGTGCATACTGGTCCTATGTAAATACTTGTTTTTATTCACATTCTTTTTATAAACAGAAGTTTGTATGCACAATCCATCATGCCATATGTCAACATCTAAAAATTGTATGGTACAATCCGAATACTGCATAAGAAAATGCAAAAACTCAGTAGTGGAGTTAAGATATTCCACAAATGCAATAAGGTCAGTTTCACTTCCCTCCCATGTGAAAAAATATCATCCACAAATCTTTTTAGAAACGTCACATGTCCTGTTTGAAAACTAGAGTCCAAATGTATATAATGATCTTCCCATTCACTTAGAACTAGTGTAGCATAGCTGTTAGTAACGGGGGTGCCCATTGCAATCCCCGTTGTCTGATAATAATACTTTTTAATCATACACAAATATGTTATTTTCCTAGACATTTTCTAATAGTTGACATAAGGTTTCAACTTGCCTGCCCGTACCATATTTGTGTTTATTTAAGAGCTCTCTAATGGCAGTAATGCCATATTCGTTTGGAATCATAGTAAAAAGTGGTTTTATGTCCATGGTTACCATAAAAAAATTACAATTAGTAGTCTTTAAAAAGTACCTGTTAGCTAGTATCCTAAGGGTTACACATACCTTAGTTTCCACTAGGATGGGTTCCCATCTGTTAGATCTGAGCTCTTGTAATATGTCCCTGTCCACACTGCAGCACTCTACAATCTCCAGCTCTTATAGCTCCTGGAAGGTTACCAAGGGCCTGAACACTTTTCTCCTTCTCGGCCTAGCCCTATTGTCAGCAGTACCAGCAGCACTGACTTCAGCATCTAGCACATACAGATGTAGGAAAGCTGCAGCAGCATCTAGTATTACCTCAGTTAAAATGTCCAAGTCTCTACTCTAATGGTTTAAAGTATTGATGGAAAATCAAGATGTAGGGTGTATGCATACTTTATGCAGTTCTGCTGCAGGTCCACCATGTGGGATTGGCTGACAATGATGCAGTTCATCAGCCTAGGATGTAATTGATCTGATTTAAAGGCCTTACTTTAATGTGCAGTGCACCACCACACAGTATAACTTGTACAAAAATATATTATTAATTGAATATATCCAGTTTTCCTTTGACAAATGCCTATGTCATCACTATCAAGTGGGTGGCCTGCTCACGTGAACTTACTAAACTTTGCAGAGAGCCGCACAAGCAATCGCACTGAGCACTAAATAAATCCTAAAAGTAACACAGTGGGAATTTCAAAACCATGTAGGAGCCTACACAAATGGGATATGTGGACAAGATTGCTCCTTTCAGAGATTTAACAAAGGAATCTCATTTGAATACATATTTGTGCTAACAGCCTGGAAACTGCATGGTTCATAGCCGTGTAAGCTGGGTAACAGCATGGATGCACCGTTGTACAGACCCAGTGTAGGGTCCTACAATACATTTGTTGAAAGTACATTATATATGTTATTTTAATTTTTTTTCCTGTTAAGCATGTTTGCACAATGCACTGCATAGATCAAACATGCCAAAATTATTAAAAAAAGTATTATTAATTTTAAATATCCCCTTCCTTTTACAAACATCCCCAATGTATGTTTTACATAGGTATGTATGTGATCTACTATTTTCAGGGGAGTTATGTCCATATTTATGGACTTTTACATCCCCTTCTGTCTGTGTAGACTCCTGTACATGGAAAATTTCTGCGTACACTATGACCACGTACATGGAGTCTACATGGATGCCTTTCACCTTGCTGGATTATTATTCCACCTGCCTCATTTGCAAAATATTCACCTGCTTAAGCAGAAATTTGCATTGCGCAGAAGTTTCCCAATTTGCGTGTGCTTGCTCGCCGCTAAGCGGCATTTACTGGATCTAAAATTGCTATGTGCTGGTATACGCATCGTGGTGCGATGTGTACACAAAAAATATTGTGTAGGCTTTACTGAATCCCCCCATTATTTTTTTTCTTGCTTTGCTTTTTAGCTTCCATAAAATAAGTCCTAATACTGAAACTCAACATACAGTATTTTGTGAAATATTAGTAGTTTTTGTGATTCAGTAAAGACAAAAACTTGTTAAGCATCTGATGTAAGTTAATGCAGATATTGTTCTCTTATTCTTTTACAGGTTTTTACGTTTGATAAGCTTGAACATATATACTTGAATAGAAATACTTGACTATATTTTGTTCTCTTCTTTCAAACATTTTAGGAAAAGACGTGGTGTCATTTTGAGAATAACTATTTCTACCAGTCTTCAATTAGATAAGATTATGATGAAGAAGGTGCGCTTGCAGGTGTTAATATTCTATGCAACAATGCGTTTTATTATTTTAATCAGAATTCATCATTAAATAAACCTGAATGCTAAGCAAACATAACCAGATTTTTTTTACAGAAAGCTGTTGAGAAAAGTATACTAGGTGATGACATTAATAGCCTAACACATTTAGACCATAATCAAAAACTGATAACTTTTAGCTTTGTCTGCCAGTGCTTTGGCTAAGATAATAGGTAATCTTCAGTTAACTTAGACTGCGTCTGCTGAACATAGCAAATGTTAAAAATTATACTCATTTTGCACCTAAATATAACATTTGGGCAATGATTGAGATGCCTGGGATTCATGAATGCCTACACAAAATATAGACTAAGTGTGCACCATTCTGAGGAAAAGACAACAGGAGCATAACATACACCTTCTTCATACTAATTTTAGTTTTCCTACAGAGTTTTTTGCAGCCTTAAATATTGAGGCGGATTTATAAAGGTTACCATAAAGTGTAGACTGCATGTACATTTAGTGTAATCTTTCTGAGTGACTAGAAAGCACAAAAAATGTAGTAGGGAGTTTATTGAATGCAGCTCGTGTACACTTAGTATAGGCATTATGAATCAGTCTGTGTTTCTGAAGATGTTAAGAACATTGTTATAACTTTAAGTCTACATGTTTACCAGTCTCAGATCATTCACAGATATATTTCACAGTAAATATATGTAGAGTTAATTTATTCTGACTGCCTTGGTATATGCCTTCTTTTCATACTATATTATCAAAACAAAACGAAAGAAAGACACATAACTGGAAAAACAGCAAAACTGAGCTCTTCTATCACCACTTTATTTAACACTATCTATTTCCTCAGCCATTCACATTTACAGGACAAGCAAATGAAAGTAAGAAACTCATTTTGTATAGGAAGGACCCACTCAATTATTTATACAATAATTTAATTGCATTCATCACTAATCACAATAAACCTATGATTACAAACTAACAAATAAAAAATCTACTCTTATGCAATACTAATATTATTCATCTGTCATTATCAGTTTTGTTGTTCAGTTTAATATAAATTCCCTGAAATTTTAGACTTTTTAAAGAATGCTTTTTCTACTTTTTAGCAATGTAATAGCAGTTCTGTGAATTGAAATATTATTACTTCAAGGGAAGTCTTTCTATGCTGCTTAAATGCACATTTTGAGCAGGTTTCATTTAAAAGTAAATCTTGGAATGCAGAATTTTCTGCAATTTTAGATTGTCTGAACCATCTACTGAACCTTGGGAAAAATAATTATCTTTATTGTCTGCTATTCCAGCCACTAAATTTACATTAGATGAGATTCCTAAACTTAAACTTAAATTGTATAATGAGAACTAAATTTAACACCTCTTCAGATTAGTATAATAGATTACATTTTAGCTACTACACTGCTTCCACTATGAGTGAATGAAAGTAAATGCACCAAAGATCGGAATCCCTGAACTGCATTCTCTGAAAATATCTTGCTAAAAAACACTTTCTGAGTGTTTTTCCAGGGGCAAGCCTCCATTAACCCCCTGATATAGGAGGTACTATCCCTCCCTACACCCCAGATGTATATATACCAACTCCATTGCTGAACTTAGACAAAGAAATGGGAAATCCACCCAAAAAGCAAATCTTTTCTGGACCACTCTCCAACAGTGATTTCCTATGGTGGAACTCTGATCATCTGCAATTGAAGCGTGAGAGTTCATAAATCATCTTCCAGTAAGGTACCCAATATGGTAAACTTGGAATTTTACAGATTATTTCTATGATATGCATTCCAGTAAAAATGTTAAGCTTCAGAAATTATTCTAAACTTGGGGATCTACTATGAAATGTCGACTTTCTGAAAATTAACTTTCCAAAAGGCCGAAAAAATGTTAGAAAAACAAAAGGGCAAAAAAACTTCTTAGAACCCCTTTTTTCTTGCTGTCTGCAGGGGGGCAAGCACACCTGCACCCTCTGATGTGAGGGACAATCCACTGCATACTCACAAATGTATATATATATGATAATTTGAGTGCTGAGTACCACAGTAGCTCTGTTAACAGTAAATGAAACTTTTTTAAGCGATCGCAGTTATGGGTATACTTGTCAGATTGTTTTCCAATACTTGTAGTTTTTGTGTGTTGGTCATTAAATGTAGTTTTTGTGTGTTGGTCATTACTTGTAGTTTTTGTCTGTGGGTCATTACTTGTAGTTTTTGTGTGTGGGTCATTACTTGTAGTTTTTGTGTGTGGGTCATTACTTGTGGTATTTGTGTGTTGTTTATGTTGTTCAGCCAGCGACTTGCATCAAAGTCATTTAATTTACTTAGCAGCGTCTTGTGTGGCATTTTGTCAAATGCTTCTCCTTTTGTGTTACTCTCGTCACCCAGTCAAAAATCAGTGTTGGATTTTTTTTCTGGTGAGGGAGGTAGACCCTGCTGCCATCAAGCAACATCTTCTCTGAGAAGTTGAGGCTGTCTTTCTCTAGGTGATCATAGTCTGATTATTTACCTTGTAGATTCACCTTCTGTGGTGTAGTGAGATGCCGAGATGTACATTGCAAATGTACATAAAGCAAATAGTTGTTCTTGGCACAGCCTTCCACGTGGGCATCTCATGGATGCTTTCTTGGCATGGGGCTAGCCCTGGTTTCAATGTGGGGATGCTTTTGTGCTGAGGGATTCTCCATCACTATGTCCCTTCTTCCTTCCTTCAGAAAAATGAAAGTTGGCCTTTGGCTGTTTTTCTCCTACCCCCACCAGCCTTCTAGTACTAAACTGGACCCGGCTGTCCAGTATTACAGACAGAAGATCTCTTTAAGTCTGCACTGGAAGATAGGCTGGGAAATCATTTTGGATTGTCTGAAGTGAGTATCCTCCCACTGAGGTGAGACAGTAAGGTTGGTATTTTTCTGCCTTTTCCGTGTTGTTCCTCTATTGTAACCACAAGTTGCATCTGTTCTCTTCCACACTTCAGGTAGTTTGCCTTTGTCCCATGGTTTGCCACAGTGGGTACATGTAATATTAGGAGTTACTTCATCAGCCTTTAGGACAAAGACAGGTAGGACTTGGAGAGCTCAGTATCTAAAAATTTCCTAATCTGTTGACCCCTACACTTACCCACAATGCTGATCAGGCAAGGACCCTGTTCACATCTCTTTTACCACATACTGAGAAGAACACATCATCTAATGTGACCCCAGAATACTGCACTGAATAAACAATTTTTGTGTAAAAATAATTCCCTTTTCAGCATTTCTCAGCTGTTTTATCATTTGTGTACCTTTCTGTCTTGGAATTCTTAAGTTTTTCAGATCAACATGTTCCAGCTTCTGTTTTACTGAAAGTGTGACCAACTTTCACTCCCCCTTTCTGAGTTTTGCCTCACTCTGTCACCCGCTACTTCATGTTAATTAATTGTCCTGGGCTGTCAGTAGTCTTTTTATTTTAGCAAAGCTACTTCCGTTGCTTCTAATGTTGCAAAAAAAAAAAAAAATATATAGGGGTTTAGTTGTAGTGGTGACAGTACTGCTTTCTGAACTCGGCAGTTGCTGTAGATGGGTGTCTGTGTGTAGTGGCACTTTCTGTTTTTGCTGTAGTTGCTTTTTTTTCTCATTACAATTTTTATACATTACAGATGGCAAAGAATGTAAAAAATGTCAGTGTGGGGAAAATATTCCACCTTAATACCAACATGTGCTTAGGTGAAAAGCATTTTGTAGAGGATTGTAGCATTCACAAGGTCTTTAAACCATATACTGTCAAAGGCAGGAAACACAGGCTAGTGTTAGAAGGTAGAGGGTAGCTAACTACTGATTGATGGTTCAGGTTGACCGTTCCATTTTCCAGAGCTTAGTTCTTGTCTAAAATGTTATCTGTTGAGCATAAAGATAAAGACTTTAAAGGAAAGTTCATGTCAGGTCACCCTGAATCAGGTCATGCCAAGGATTCCTGCCATGGTCCTGCTTCAGAGAAGTCCATACCTAATCCAGGACATCACGGAACCCTTTGACCTCAGAGCTTGAGTGCAGACCCTTGCTGTAGATGCCAATTACACTCCTGTTGGGGCCAACCTTGCCATCTCTGGGGTCGGCCTTTCAGCTTTTCACATTAGTGCTGTTGGTGTTGGCACTGGTGTAGACTGGGGTTTTGATTTTAGTAGTATGTTTAGCCTCTTAGAATCAGTCTGGGGTGGGATTTTCATTCTTGATGGTGAACAGATTTTGGCTTATGCCACCCCAAGTCAGTACTGTCAGACACTGGGACTGTATTTGTCTTAGGGCTGGACTTTTCATTGCCGATGTTGGATGGGTTTTGGACAAGGCCATTCCATGTCAGTTCTGTCACACCTTGGGACTGTGTTATCTGTGGGCTAGGCTTTTCATTGTCAGTGTTGGGGCCAAAGCCATCCCAGGTCAGTACTGTCAGACCTTGGGACTATGTTAATCTTGGGGCTAGATTTTTCACTATCAGTGTTGCATGGGTTTTGGCCAAGGCCATTCTTGGATGGAGACCTTCTTTTGATTAGCACCCCATTTCTTCATCAGCCAGAGCAAGAGGAATTGGAGAGCCCCCTGCAGAATGCCACCATTGCTTCTGGACATTCTTCCTCCTCTTCCTTAGACCCCTGTTATCTGGGAGTGAACAAGAAGACCAAGTGTAAGGGGACTTAATTAGACTTCCCTCAGGAGTCGCCACTCAGTGTTATATGAATAAACAGTGACATATAAAGCTGTTTGCTAGCAGCAACCTCTTGTTACAGATTTCTTTAATGTGGAATTATTTAGATGACTTTTACTACTTCAGAGATTTTGCATATTTACTGATACTGGTGGACTGTAGAAGGTTGAGTAGACTTTTATGATGGAAATGTTCTGAAGTGGGTAGTTTTGTCATTGGTGCATGCATTTTGTTTCATTGTTTACTGGAAAATGTTCAAAACAATAAATTTAAAATGCCATCTAACAACTGTACTGTATTGTACAAGGAATATAATTTAGTAGAATCAGGAAGGTGTGTCGAAGAACACATGTATGTTTCATGTGCAAGGGGCCTATGATTTGAAAACAGCCCAAAGTTAATCTTTATCTGCCACTGGCAAAATGTATTTTCCTTGAATGTGGGAATGTGGGTTTCAATGCTGTTTCATTGAATGTGGTTTCAAGGGCAGAGAAGTTTTTAATGCTAAGCCTGTTTTCATTGTGAGACTGCGTTGCTTTGTTTAGCAGATGTCTTAGTGTTTGTGCTGTAAAATGCAAAATAAAACTTTCAAATGAAATTCAGATCATCATAGAAGTAAAGTAGTATGCACATTAGTGTTTATGGTAAATGGAGTGAAATAGCCAAGTAATGGATCATTGGAATGGCTGCGGGGGGAGGGCTTCATTCGACCATGATTTTGTGAGGGGGAAGGGTGGCAAACTCAAAGACAGCCCCAGCTGAACTATACCTCCCAACTGTCCAGATTTTCACAGAATGAATAGATTTTTGCTTCTTATTTTTGGTTTGTTCCTCATAATATTTGTGTTTTTCTGGAAAATCATTTTAGGAATTAAGTCACTAAATAATGACACTGAGTTTCAGACTTCATAACCTTCAGAAAAATGCATGCTGAAGTAAGACCTGTTCTATCAACTGTCTCAGTTTATACAAGAGCAATTTTTAGTACTGTTTATATGTTCCCCCAGTATAAAAGGCCTTGTCCAGATTTATTGCATTAACAGGTTGAGAGGTACATGCAAATAAATTGCTTTATAGAATTAGGCATAGCCAAACCTCGCAACTGTCCCCGAATTTGGTTCAAAATGTTGCTCTTCCCCTAACAATAATCCCTCCGCAAAATAGCAATTTTGGTAGAAAACATGGAGGGTTTACAATTTAGAAATAACTGTAATAATCAGAGTTATAGATTACTTTTATTTCAGAAACGCATGTAGATTCTTTTATTTTGTCAGCTGCTCAAGTTAGCAGTACTATTAAGTGTCCCTCCTTTGACAGGTTCCCAACTGTATTGTGTGGCTATTTTATATTTTTGCATCACCTTTTTGGTCCTTTTTTCATAAAATTGTTTTTTTTTGGCAAATTAGTGGTAAATCATTAAAGACTGAAGTTGGAAAATGACAGACATTTGAGTTTCAGATTTCATATACTTCAGAAAATTCATACTAACGCAAGACCTACTATTCTATTATCTTTCTAAGTTTATAAGAGCAATATTTACAAATTGTCCTTATTTTTGGGCCTTTGTCCCACTTCTATGTATGGCTTTGCTCTGAGGGTGAGGTATGACAAATGTGTCAGGGCCATCACAGTCAGCCAGAGACATTTCAAATTGTGACATACTTGTTGCTCCCCACTCCCCCATGTAGTGACTCTGAATGTGTCCAAGCAAGGCAAGGAGCAGTTGTGCATTGTAAATGTGCAGGGTATCTCCCCATGCAGTGTAAATGTGCAAGGTAACCCCCATCCAAGGTAGACACAGGTACTACAGTGGCTTTTCATCTGTTCTTGATTTTGCAGAATGATCTGGTTTCTGTCATATTTTTGTACTGTTGATTTATGCTTATTACTCAAAGTGCCTGTTGCTCTGTGTTTTAAGTAGCAATGCTTTAATAACCATCAGGTAAGCTTGTCTGAGATCATAACATGCAAGTAAGCTTTAATAACCATACTGTTAAAGAATTGCCAACATTGAAGCCTTTCTGTTATTGGTATGCAGAGAATACTTAACTAGATAATGTATAAGCGTTGGGTATTGAAATGCATATGACAGTATTTGTAATAAAGGACAGGATTACATATTTTAAGAAGCTCATTACACTTGTTAGAGACTTGATCTCTGAGGGCTTTACCAGTAAACTAAACAGAATGCCATTTGTGTGTGGTCCATAACCTGCACAGTAATCCTTTAAGCAATGTATCTTGAGCTTGTTTGCTTTTCATTTTTTACTTTGATCATATTTTCCCCATGAAACAAGTAGATAGTTGTCAGGCAACAGGTCTTTTTTGGATAAGAAACATTTTTACAAGTGGGGGTATCAAAGAGATTGTTACTTTCAGCATGTTACTTGGTACTTTAATAAAGCTGAATATAAATTATTATGCAGTGCAAGGAGAAGCGGTTTGAGTTGAGTGCTACATGTTTTTCTTATACTTGATTTTGACTGGCATTCCAGTAATGTATTTAAAAAGTAATTTATTTTTTCATGCCTCACAACCTTTTTTTAATCTAGATATTAAGTAAGCTGTCAAGCAGCCAATGCATTGAAATTTTCTTTTACGCTTCATTTGTCTTGATTGGACTCTCATAATGAGGGTTTGGCACCCAGGGCAGCATATTTAATTAAAGTTTAGTTTTTGTGGTTTTGAGCATAGCTCCTCCCCTTTCTAGTTGTCCACACCCCTTCCCATTGGCCCCACCCATTTGGCTATCTCCTGCAGCCCCCCTTTGATTTGAAGTAACCAGCCGCCACTGCAATTGTGTACAAATTAATTTATGTAATATGTTAAAGGATTGTACTGTTCTATACTTATTTGTGGTATTTGAATGTACAACATCTGACTACAGTCTTCTCCTTGATTCCTACAGTTGGTACATGTTACAGACTGAAGCATGCATGCATGCATGCTTTTACAGTTAGGATATGCATGCTTACTTTGCTACAACTGTATAGAAAATACATTTTTAATTTAAAAGCTACCAATGATACTTCTCTTGTGCTTCGTACCTACCCCTTGCTTCCCTCAATCTCTCTAGATGCTCAGCATGGGCTTCTCTATTCACAGTTATCTCAGTATTAGATGTGGAATAAACAGAATAGAACCAGAGGAGACCATTATGCATACCGGTCTTGCCTATACGTTTTCTATCTACTAATTCTCTTTATTACTATACTTACTCAACTGTGGGATGTTGCTAGTTCTGAACTCATCCATCCATTGGTTGTGTGTATTCATCTTGCACATTTTTAGGTCATTAAAGTGATGCCTACACTGTTCTCCAGTGAGTGGAATGCCAGTCACACTGGAGACAGCCTTGAACTGAATATTCCAAGCCTCAGACTTGTAGTAGGAGCTGGTATAGTCCCCTTGCAAAAGCATTCAACTGTGTGGCTTTACAAGGAGTCCAGTAAAGATTCTGGACTCCTCAATACCCCACCTCTGCTCCCTAAATTGGGCACCTTCTTTTCTATCACCAGACACATCCAAGCAAAGAGAACAGGAATAGCCAAGAATGATCATCTACCAATTCCTATCACATTTACTGGTAGTGCACAATCACAAACAACGAAGCCAATCATGTTTGCACAATGTTAAACATAGAGCAATAGTGCTAAAAGAGAAGAAATACTTTTTTAATGGGAAGGTTAATATGAAAGTAGTAATAGTCTGAGGGTTGTTTGTTGCTGGGACTGCTGTTGGAACTGTTAGGTGATTTCACTTTGCAGACATGTACTGAGGGCATACTTTTCAGGACCTGACACATATTTGCTTTGGCTTTATACACTGATACAATTAATTTTTATAATGGGGGATTCAAAGGTATGCATAACAGACAAAACATTTTCTTCCACAGTGGTGATTTCACATATTTGCCACAGAAGAAGTGCTTCTCAGAAATGCACATGACAGATTTAGGGTTTAGCCATGTATGTGTGTGACCTGACAAGGTCCTGGTTTATACATTCATGTGTGTGTGAGTTTTATTGAAGTCTGAAGGCCTTCCATGGCCAGCTAGCACAATTATAACTATAGAAACATAGTAGTCTGTATACTCTCAGTCATACATATAATTCATATGAGCTGCACTGATATACATACTTATTGTTATGTATAATTATGTTTAACTTTTTTATGTGACATTTAACATAAAGTTTAATGGAGCAACAGTAAAAATATTTGTAATTTCCAGTATTAATAACAGGGCCATGTGTATTGCAGCCCTGCACTTACACCTGCTGCCACAGAAATAGTTAAACAATCTTATGTGACATTTAATATAAACTGAAATGGAACAACAGTCAAAATATTTGGAATTTGCTGTATTAGAATCCATGACCATCTGTATTACAGCCCTATACTTGCACTTACTGCCACAGAAAGAGTTAAACAACAGTTAGATATTTCCTTATTCACTGTTAATTTCTGTGTGTTAACTGCCACACAACGCCACTTAGCATGTTTGCATGGTGCCCAACAAAATTGATAGAATGCATTCAGTCTGAAATTGTTGACTGTCTGCTTTTTCTCTGCAGGTGTTTTGAACCTACAGGTGTTGAGGAAGGCTGCTAAATGCCATGCAACATCGTGATGTTTCGTGATGGAAAGCAAAAATATCTGTCTTTAAATTAAGAATGTCTGCATCCTGTTTGCAGGTGTTCTGTCTGCTTCATGTGTGGGCTGCTACTCCGAGTTTGCATGCTGGTACACATCAAGCAAACAAGACAAGCAAAGCTACACTTATTTTAGCCTTGTGAGTAGTGCTTATTAGGTTTCATCCTTAAAAGGCAAAGGTGGGAATTGAACCTTGATCTACAGATAGTATATGTTGTGTGGATCAATATGTTCAGCAGATGTGCTACACATACAATTGATTCATAAGTGATGTACTGGTTATCAAAAAAGTACTTTACATGACATTTATGGTGTTTATCTATTTCCTGTGTTTGTGCTAAGCCATGCACGGCACAAATACTGACATTGAAAAATAAAAAAGAAAAGAAATCTATAAAATAAACAGCACTGCAAAATATATGTTAGTACACATGAACAATATTTACACAATGAGCCCTCAAAACACAGTAAGGGCATCTTATCCCTCTTTGCAACAGAAACAGATTTGCAGCAGAGAATGAAAATCATTGTACATCCAAGCAAGTGAAACATCCACAGTATTAACAAGACATATGAGACTTGTACACTTATGAGTGGTTTCTGTATGTATTAATTTCAGATGTAATGCAATGAGTAATCACATATCCATTTATGACTATTGTTTGGAGAAATGCAGTTCTTTCTTATCTTTCTGTGTCTGTTGCTAATTCTTCTTTTATCTGAGTAGTAATCTAAGACATGCAGTCTGTAAGGCATTTTGTATCATTGTCCTTAAAACATGTGAGAATATTAAAAAGCAATAATATACAGTTCTCAACAAATTCAGGGAAGGTTGGATGTTGCTGAACAGAAACTGTGAAAGGTGTGCTGCTTACTTACATTTAAAACCTTGATACAACTACTTCTACACTTTGTAAGTCTAACTTGGCTGACACACCCATTGGAGGTAAGGGAGTCTAAATTGCTGTTGTGTTTTCCTTCTCCCTACTAGTAATCATTCACAGTTGCAATCCATTAGCAACAAACACTGAGGTAGTGCCTGCACTATGTTTACATCTGCTACACAGAGCCAATAATTTGTGATTCAGCAATTTTAATGAGTTGACAGCTCATTTGCATCTTCATCATGCTCGCAGGTCTGAATCTACACTAAAAAAGGGAACTGTGTAGCTAGAGAACCTGAAGGTGAGGAGAGTTATGCATGTGGATAATACAGGAAAAGATTGCTATTACATTGGATTTCTTTGCACAGAAGACTATTGATCTTGATATGGTATGAATGCATTTTTCAGTAATACAGCGGATATGCTCTGATTTCACTTAGAAAAATATTTTTATATATGCATTAGCAAATGCTACTTTTATCTGTGTGCACTTCTTAGAATTATACTGATGGCATGGGGATTTTTGTCAGGGCATTTTACTTTCTGGGATGCACAGCCTTATTAACTTTCATCACAACTTTTAATTTTACAACTGTTTCTATTTACATTCTTCTATTGTGTCTTATATTGTAAATGACACAGGGGCGTTAACCTTCTAGGATGGCCCATAGACACCTCTAGGGGGAGTGCTGGCCATAAGTAGATGTGACTGGCAATTGCATAAAAATGAATGTTCTGTGGTAAATTTGTACACATGTTTTTGGGAGAGTTTCTTTGATCACACTTATAACAGTTCACTGATGTTTTATTCCTTTGTTTGGTAGCAAAATGTCATTTGTCTGTTGTTTTGGGTGTGGGGGAGCCAAGTTCCATTTCTGTTTTGGCACAAACAAAAATCGTTTGCACAGAGGTTTACTTTGCTATTGTTACTCCCATTGTTTTGGATCCAACCTTGCTTTGTATGTGACTGTGATATGTTACAACCACATAAATTGTTTTTTATATTTGAATATCTTGAATATTTTTTGTTTCTCCAGTGAGTAATACTGAAATACTACTACCTATTTGTTACATCTAAGCAGGACTTTCATTTGTGTGATATTTTTGTGTATTTCCTTCTTTTGTGTTTTACATCTCCTAGGACTATGGCACTCAGGTGTCCCAATCCCTGCAAACCCCCTTTCAGTGACCCTGAGAATGATGCCATTGCACGAACATTTAGGTGACATGATGGCTTTCTGCTTGAGAGAAGTCATGGGAATATGTCACACAGAATGCAAATTTGGCAGAAGAGAGTGGACGATGTCAATGCAGTTGTGGGTCATAGCAGAACATTTGATCTGGTGCAGTCATAGGGCCACTGACATAATTTCATCAGCCCGGAGGACAGCAGCTGCAGTGATCCATGGACAGATGGCTACCAGGGGACCCTGCTACAGAACCACCACTAACACTAAATGAAGAGTTCCTGTCCACCATCAGGGATCAAGAGAGCTCTGTGGAAGGTGCAAGACAGCATCTGATTGATGTTGGTTTTGCTATTTCTGGGAGGACAAGTATATCCCAGGAAGAGCTTCCAGGTAGGCTTACCTATATCAATTGCTAAATATTTCTTGTATAGTAAAATATTGACAGCAATACTTAATCTTGTTTAACAATTTTTTGGGGGGGTACTAGTTATAAATTGATACAGTTAACAACACATTCTAGTTCATTACATGTGGCCTTGGGATGGATGTGTCATCCAAGTTTCTGTTAAATGTATTGTTAATGGACATATAAAGGGCCAAAAGTTTTTTACCCATGTTACTGTTAATTGTGATGATGGTGTCCTTACCTTTTGCTTAACTTCTTCCAAGACCATCCTCCCTAGGAACAGTGGAGTCATCTGCAGATGGTAAGCCAAACATTTTTATTTCAGTACTGATTAGCAGTTCACAGAAATATTTATTTTATCTACATGTGTGATGGGGGTGTCAAGTCTGTGTGTGTATTGCTGTACTGCTGTAATAGTGGCACCACTGTTAGTTTGTTAGCATAGATTGAACTGGAGTATTGTAGCTATTAATTTCTTTCCTGTGTTTGCTGCTTATTATCACAGCTGATCCTGACAGTTGAAGTGTAGGACTCAGAGCAGAGCATCGTCAGGCTCTGATGATGGCAGTGGGCAAACAGAGACACAGTCAGGAGGGTACTGAGGTTGAATCTGACACTGAGGTTGACATTCAGCTATCCCCTGTAATTTCATCAGACTCAGCCATCCTCTGTAATTCTATCGGACACAGCCATTAGGCCTATGCCAATCCATTCCAGTCATCCCTCAGATATTGGACAGGTGGAGGGTGAGACGCACGATCAGGGGAAGTGTGGTTACTGTGGATTCAGTGCCTGTTGACTCTGGCCATAGCCAAAGTGTGGGAGAGGTGCCATGCATGATGGCTGTTAGGGGTGCTCGGAGGAGGCCTGCTGTCCATCTTCCACCTGATCCAGGTATGTCTCTCCCTGCTACTTAATGTAAGTTTAGGGCTGCCATGGAGGTGCAGGAACATTCCAATAAAGCTTCTGAAGAAATGCTTAGGGCTGTAGATGTAGCAAATGCTGATATATGTGACTGCATCCGCCATGTTGCCAATTCAATGGATCAGATTTGGAACAGGCAGTGTCTGCGACGGAATGTCTGCTGGGAGGAGAACAGCATCCACATGGGTGCAAGTCAGCCACATTGTCTGATGTTAGCCGATGTGGCCATGCCCAATCATGCTCCCATAGTGGCACTACTTCCACTGCTCTGTCAGTGATTGAGGTGTCCATACCCAGACGTTGCTGTGGTGGAGGAGTCCACACCCAGTCGTGGCACCAATTTCAACTGGAGTGCCCATACAGTTACACACAGAACAGTTACATGGTTCACTTGTGAGGCTTAAAGCTCATTCTGGTTCAGTGGCCATTTGATACTTTATCCAAATGTTTGCCTGATTGTCTTTCTAATTCACATGCACTGAGTTTCTGTCAGCAAAAGCTTCCTGCCCCCACCTTACAAACACACAGACACACACACATAACACCCTGTGTGTTATCCTTGTTCTCAGGGATATGTATGCTTTGTGTCTGATGATCAGGGTATATAGCTTAGTGCTTAGTATATCTGTGCTGTTTTGCTAATTATACTGCTTTCTTACAGGTTTTGGTAATGTGTAAATGCCTCTCATGCTTTTACAGCTACAAAGCTGGACCAAGCCATAAATAAAAGTGGGACAGGTCCGAACAACAGGGAAACTTTGTAAACATTTTGGTCTTACAAAGTTAGACAGTTGCTAGAATCAAAAAGTTTTTGCATCAATATTTATAAGATTTTTCTGAGGAATATGCAGTCTGAAACTGAAATATGTGTCATTAATTTCTAACCTCATTCTTTAATGATTTCCCAGTACAAAAGTATGAGGCCAAACTGAGGATATTTGGTGATCATTGGTACTTTTGAGAGGTATGAATGTGTGAATCTTTGATACCTGAGGCCTATTACGGGTTACAGGACACATGTATATGTCACTGCTGTCACATGTTGAAGTTGTTGCTGTACAAATCAACCACCTTTTACTTACTTACATTACCAAGTAACAGTATGCAAGGATATGCCATTCATTTGTACTATTACATTTATTTTTTTAATATTCCAGGCTTAACGCTTTCCTTGTAAATCCAGCAGTTGCTACAGTTTTAGTACAGGGCTGACTCTGTCTGATGCTAGCAATACACAGCCATTACATTGGTAAGTAAAGGATGTGAGCATTGTGTGCCATCAATGTTAATGTATGTATGTGCGTTGGATGAAGGTTTTAGCCCCGTAGATTGTGAGTGAGTGTGCTATGCATTGCCAATGCAAGGGCATACTGAACATGCCTACATCTGCCTACACCCACAGCAGCTGCTCGTTCCCCCTCTGGCTCTTCACCTGCAAGTGTCTGTGGTGACCTTTCCAGTGGTGGAGGGATGTGTGCCTCTTTCCCTTGTTGATCCTGCTCAAGCTGTTTTCTCAGGATGATGTTGAGAAGCATGGCACAGATGGTGAAGATTTCAGTATATGTATGTGGATTGCACTGTATGGCTCCCTCAGATGTATCTAGGCACCAGAACTACAACTTCAGCAGCCCAAACACATGCTCAATGATATTTCTGGATTGAGCATGTGCCTCATTATAGCATTCTTCAGTTGCTATGCATTTCTGATGGGGATTATCAGCCACAGTTCCAGTGCATAACTTGCATCCCCCAGTAAGTGACCTTGTGGGATATCCCCCCTAGTAAACATTTCATACAGTTGGGAGTTGTGCCAGATATGTGAGTCGCGGTAACTGCCTAGGTTGCCAGCACACACATTCAAGATGATTCCCTTAGCATTACACATGACTTGGCAGTTAATGGAGTGAAAGCCATTTCTATTTATGTACACCCTCCCCTTTTCCCCAGGTGGTGCCTTGATTTCTGTATATGTACAGTCTATGATACCTAGTACTTCAGGGTAGTGTGCTACAAGGTAGAACTCCTGCATATTTGTGGCCCTGCCTCATGTGTACAGGGAAAAATATATGTAGTCACTGGCATGTTGAAGCATAACATTTAGTAATTGATGGAGGATCCTGGATGCTGATGCCTGTGACACCCCGAACATGTCCTCTTGTGGTCTCAGAAAGGTTCCTGTAGTTAAAAATTCTAAGTGCATTTGTCTCCACCAGTATTGGCTCACCTCAGTCTGCCCTTGGTCTGAGTTTAGGATGACAGAGGTTGCAGCATTCCTGTAGTATGTGTCTATCCACCCTGTAGTACTCTACAATTTCCACCTCATGTATATTGTGATAAGTTAAACAAGGTCTAAAAACTGTTTTCCTACTTGGCTGTGGTCTATCAGCAGCAGCAGCAGCATAGACTTCAGCCTGTTGCACATACATATGAATTAAAGCAACAGCAGCCTCTAAGATTCTTTCTCTGTAGATTCCTTTCCGTGGCTGTATTCCAATAGGTTTTGATATTTGCAGGAAAAACCAGCACTGAGTCTACACCATTGCTTTATAGCTTGTTGAATATCTCCTCCATCTTGGATTGGTTGATTAGCATGCAGTTCAGCGGCTTGTGCTGTAATTAGCATGCCAATGTGTTCAGCATGTTTGCACAGCTCTACATGGCATGTAGAGCCACTTACTGAATCCAAAACTGTACGCTACCAATGTGCACACAGTCTTAGCGGATCATGTAGGGTTAATTGAATCTGCTACACAGTGTGGTAATAGTGTGGTAATAGATAACTTTCTTCATGTTTGTACTGGGTTTTGGATTACACTCTTGGTTTAATTAGTTGTTTTCTATATCTCAGAGAATGGCTTCTGTTTTGTCAACTAAGGACAGTTACTACTTCCTAATCACTTTGTTGTTCTTTTATTATTAGCACATTTAGCTTTAACTTTTATTTTTCATTAGCTACTGGTTAATTTTGTATTTATGGATCATCCATTTTTCATGGTCATGTCTTTTTAGTTTTAATATGAGTTAGCTTTAAATTATTTTATTTATAAGCCCATTAATAGTTATAAAAAAAGGGGGATAGAAGGATTCTGTTAATTTCTGGTTTCAAATGTGTCCCCATCCTATCACAGCCAATCCTTGGTCAGGGAGAGCTAGTTTGGAATGCATACCTATGGTTTCAGATTGCCAGTTAATGCAGAGGCTGGTTGTTGTGTTTTATTGGTGCAGGATTTTAGATTATTGACTCAGTTGGGGATCTTTGGGGGGTAAGAAGCATAGCCTGTTGCTTGGTTGTAATGTTGGTTCTGGGGAATGTGTGGGTGTTTTTTTGTGTGTGTGTGTGTGTGTGTGTGTGTGTGTGTGTGTGTGTGTGTGTGTGTGTGTGTGTGTGTGTGTGTGTACTAAGTTCTTAATGTTTTCTTTCTTTTGACAGTTGGCTGGAATGCAGAGTTTGAGACAAAGATGGGTGGCCATTGTATCACAAGCAGAGGAGTTGTTTTGGGAATTGCCAATGAGTGAGTCTTCTGTGGGGGAAGAACCAGTGTGTCCAGAAGTAAGTAAGGAGGGCAGGCAGTGAAGAACAGGTTGGTGGCCCAGAGGAAGTGGACATGGCACTCAGTGGATAGTGCCACACTGGATGTTGCAGCCATTGGAGTTGTGCACAATGCAGTTGCAGGTAATGATGCCCTTTTGGTGATTCATGCAGGCATGTCAGACTTGGTGTGGTTTGGGACTGGCCTGGAGGTAGGTGAGGAGTGACTTCAGCAACCCAGGGAAACTGTAAATGCAGTAGAGGATCAGAAGAAGCTTAGTGAAGGGAGGCAGATCCAGAGAGATGCATTCAGTGGCAAGCTTGTCTTTATGGAGTTTATGATCGTGCTAAGGCGGGGTGGAGTTACAACAACAAGAGGTGGATTCAGACTTTGGGATCTGACAGGGGGATTGGCTAGCTACACAGGCCCTGGGTCAAGTAAAAGGGGGAGTCTTTTTGGCCCCTCACATACTGGCATCAGATAAAGAAAAGATCTGGAAGAATGAGCACAGAGATATCATTGAGTTAATTGATGCTGAATTGGAATTGGAAATAGTGAATAGCAAAGATCTTTTAGTGGCCCTAGTGGCACTGGGGCAGAGGACATTAGGTAAGCTGCATGCAAGAGCATAGGACAGTTGGATGCTAGGTTTTTTGTACTACATGGCAGTTTGGCTGGAAAAGGATAACTCCATGGCAATACCACTTTTGGCTTATTTTCTCACAATTTTTGAGGCACAAAGTCTGTGGGATGGGAACACTTGGTTGTGGTATGATCAACAGCTCCATAAGTGAAAAGTGATGGATTAATCATTGCATTGGGAAGTTAGGCATACGGACATTTTGTTAGCCACCATGATGGATAACTTTGGGGCTGCTAACAGAGAGGGTAAGCTAGGAGGAGGTTACAGTATGCTGGGCCTTTAATGCTAGGTATTGCTCATGGGCACATGCAGGTTTTCACACACTTGTTCAGATTGTGCAGGTTTACATCCAGCTGTACAGTGTGGCTGCCGGGAAGGTAATTTGATTAATGTGGGTTCATTTCTGACCAAAGTGGGAGCATTACCTCCTTCGCTCCAGATATTTCAAGGTTTTTGGGGATGAGGTAATTTTCGTGGGCAGAGGGAAGGAGTGTCTATTCGGGGGCAGAGGGGAAGACCGTCTGACACATTCACCCATTATGCTGCAGGCAGTGTGGCACATACTCAAGCAATTTCCTGATTTTGCAGTTGTGGAGGAATTAATTAAAGGATTTTCTGTAGGATGTTCTATTAAGTTGAGGGTTAGAGGGGATGGTCCAGTCTGTATGAATTTGCATTCGGTGCAGGGGAGGGAGGATATTTTGAAAGATTTGGTGGAGAGGGAATGGTGTGTGGGAAGTTTACTGGACCCATTTGCTCATCCTCCCTTTGGACGTTTTAAGGTGTTGCTGTTAGAGTTGGTCCCTAAGAAGTCACCTGGTAAATTTTGTTTGATTCACCCTTTGTCCTATCCTGAAGAGAATTCCGTTAGTGATTTCATTTTGGTAGAAGATGCAAAAGATAAGTATGCTTCATTTGACAATGTGGTACAGGTCATTTGGGGATTTGCAGATCTGTGGTTGGTAAAGGTGATATTAAATCTGCTTTCTAGTTGCTACTGGTGTAGAAGTAAGAGTGGTCATGTTTGGGTGGGTCTATATCATGAGATTGACATTTTAAAATATCGACTCTCATTTGTTCAACATGAAAATGTCGAACTCCAACTTTCCCGAATGGCCAGATCACTGATTTCTTTCCAATGGAAAGAGATCAGTTGGGCGTTCTGTTACACCTGCCCTTTCTCTGACTGTAGTGCAGTCTCAGAGTTAGAATATTTAGTTAGGGGGGTGTGGGGGCACAGCTCCCCACATTGGGGAGTGTTGGGGGTGAAGCCCCCTACTTAAATATGTTTGTTTTTGTGTGATGTTGGTGTTTGGTCAACCAATTTCTTTTCGTTGGAAAAAAATCGGTGATTTGGCCATTCTGGAAAGTTGGAGTTCGACATTTTCATGTTGAACAAATGAGAGTCGACATTTTAAGATGTCGATCTCATGATATAGACCCGGCTGGGCATGGTGGTTGAGAACAAGTTTTACTTTGACAAGGCTATGTCAATGGGGTGTTCAGTGACCTGTACCACTTTTGAAAAGTTTACCACTGCACTCTGTTGGATTTGGCAGCAACAGGTGGGCACTCAGAAAATGTTGCATTATTTGAATGATTTTTTTTTTTTATTAGCAGGTGAAGGTTTGAAGGAGTGATGGAAGGTATACTGGAGTTTTTGATGATGTGTGAGGAGCCAAGTGTTCCACTGGCTGCACAGAAGCTTGAAGGCCCTGCCAAGGCATTGTGTTTTTTGGGCTTGTTAGTGGATGCAGGATGAGGATTGTTTTGTTTACTGCTGGAGAAGATAGGACACTTGAAGGAAAAGATTGCTTGGGTGAAGGGCAAAGACAAGGTGTGGATTAGGGATGTTATGGAACTCTTAGGGGTAATGAATTTTTCTTGCCAGGCAATTCATCCTGGTCATACATTATGTAGTTTCATGGCTTTCTTGTTGAAAGGGGGGAGAAGCAAACATCATTGGATGAGGATTGGTAAGCTTGTTCATGCTAATTTATCATTGTGGTTGTCCTTTTTGGATCAGTTTAATGGCATTTCCTTTTGGCAGTCAGATCGGGTTGGTCAAGGGGAGTTGCCATTTTTTACACATGCAGCATGAGGTATAGGGATGGGACTGTTTTTTTAGCAGTGAATGGTTTGCAGCTCAATGGCTGGATGATTGGAAGGGTAAATGAAAGAAAGATGTGGCTTTTTTGGAATTGATCCCGAGTTGGGCCGTATCTGTGGTGTGGCGAGAGTGGTGGTAAGAGGGTAATTTTTCATTCAGACAATATATTGCAGTGGTGCAAGTTTTAGAAAGACAGCAAAATCTATATTGCATTTGCTAGTATTATGGAAACTGGTTTTGCAGTATTTGTTTAACTTTTCTTTTACAGGTGTGCATATGTCAGGTGCTAGGAATGGGATTGCTGACAGATTGTCTCATTTTCAGTTTTCCAGGTTCTGGCAGTTAGCCTCAGAGGCAGAGGATGAACCAGTTGTGTTGCCAGATGATTGTGTCAAATTGGACTGAAGTAACAAGACGGTTGGTGCAGCCATCTTGGGAAGTTGGTGTATAGTAGGGCTTTACACGATTTTGATAAATTTGTTTTGCTGCCGCCTGAAGAAGCGGGAGTTCAGTCAGAGAAATTGTTATTGCAATATTTAGCTTGGGCTTCAGTGCAAGGTAAGGCTGTCCAGTCGGTTAAGGTGGATCAGGCCACTATTAGTATATTTGTGTAGGTGGCAGAATTGCAGGATTTCATAAAATCCTGGACTGTGGCTTGTATGTTGAAGGGATGGGGCAGAGTTGCCGATGTTAGGGTGGATAGGCAATAGCCGATGACAAAACAGGTTCTTAAGGTTTTGTTGCAGGGTTTTGAGTTATTGAATGGTGACTCAGTGGATTTGTGGATGATGTCGCTATGACTGTATCATGGAGAGTTAAGGGTGTCAACGTTGTTGGGGTCGCTGAACTGGTGGGATATGATGGTATTTTTAGTGTCAGTAGAAATCTGGTTGTATAGATCTAAAATACATCAGACAGGTAGAGGCATGCAGATGGTTCTGGAAAAGTACAGAAATGAGTTGTTGCATCTGTTGGAGTGGGCTAGAAGATTACAGCAGTCTCATACTGGGAATCCTCAGGATCTGTTTTTTTTGGTCAAGGGGGAGGTGATAATGGGAAATCAGTCTGTCTGTGTGATGAGAGGAGGTTTTCACTGTCTTGGCTTTCTAGGACAGAGGTTTTCAACTCACTCCTTTTAGATTAAAAGGGCTTCTGATTTGGCAAGGGAAGGTAGGTCAGTGGAGGTTATCATGAAGGTAGATTGTTGGTCTACAAAAGCCTTTTTCTCTTATATTAGATAATTGGTTAATGTGGCTGTTTTAGTATTTTTTTTAGGTTATTCTGGGTTATTCTTATATTCATTGGGTGGCGAAGTGGGCTGCAGTTAGGCCAGATGGCAGCGTGCTGGGTTTACATATCGCTTCTGGAAGAGAGTCATATGGCATAGTATCAGAGGTCTCAGATGGCATCAACTCATGGAGGAGTTTGCGGACATACAATCATGGATTGAGATTTCATGAGTTTTAGTGGTTCATTTGGCAAGTAAAAATTTGGGAGTAATTCCAAAGTGACATTTGGTGTATAGGATAGTAGAGGATTTAGCTACTTTAAAGAGGGCATTGCCAGGTATGATCATTGTGTGGTCTGAAATAGTTCCACATTTACTTTGGAGGAATGCTAGCAGTTTTATGGGAATAGAACAGTCCTGTCAGTTCATTAATTTTAGGTCGGCAAGACATTTGGTGAATTTGGGAATTCATACAATAGAGCATAGGGACTTTGATGACAGGGACCTAGTTTGGTTTAGAGAGGACGGAATGCACCTGAGTGAGTTTGGACTGGATTTATTTAATGTACACTTGGCTTTGTTTTTGGAAGGTTTAGTGAAAGTATTGCAGTAAGTGGGGGGGTGGGCAGCCTGTGTCAGGCTGGTGGGCAGAAAAGAGGGTCAGGCTTGTCTCTCTTCTCCCTCTGCCTCCCAAGGTGTCTAAGCCCTTTTAATCCAAAGGGAGTCAGGCTTGTCCTTCGTCTGTTCCCCCTGTGGTGTTGGGTGTTGGATTCAAGGAGGTTGGTTGGGGAAGAAAATAAGCAGTGGTACCACGGTACCACTGATTTAGTAAGTGAGTAAGTGCGTAGTTGTGGCAATGCTACTTATTTTGGGGCAATGTAAGCAGGATACACCGCCATGGTAAACTGGTACATGGATGTTCACACTGTGATTAATAAATTTAAGAATGTTGTTCAATAAAGTTCAGGAAAGTTTTAATAAAGGTTGTCAAATGCCATTTTACTGTGGCGTGAGTTGTTGAAAGGGATTGGGACAAATACATTTGAACATAGTCCTAATGATATTCTTGTTTAGTCAAAATACAGAAATGCTAAAGAGAAGAAAAGGAGTTCTATACTTCAGGATCATGGATACTGGTAAACGTTGCTTTTTATAAGGGAAGAGTTAGACACTGAGACCTCAGTGCCAGTGTTTATATGAGAAAGAAGACCTCATAACAGCTTGGCCTTAAAGAAAACCTAGAGTTAGCTGACCTTAAGGTAAGCCAGTTACATTTTTCAACAGCACAATCAGGACATAACATGCCAAAGAGATCAATGAAAAATATAGCTAGGGCTGGAGGGGAAGAAACTGAACAAGGTGTTTATACTTCTTACTCAAACTAGGAGTTACACAGTGACTTGTTACACAGAGTAAGAAGGTTCAGAAATGTAGAAATGATATTAACATACGGACATATTCTAAAGGAACACCTACACAGGGGTAAGACAAAAGCAAGAATCCTAGAAAGGCCTTTACTAGCCATAAATAATGAAACACATTGAGAATGTCTATGTTAGATGCCCTGGCTGCCAGATGTGAGACTAATTTAGGCTGCAAAAACTACTTCATTCTGTTGTCCATCGTAGAGGTGGTATTTAAATGCATTACAATGCACATAGCTGGGCAGGCCATTAGTAAAATTCAGCAATAAATTTCATTATTGTGTTGGTAAGAAATGTATAGCTACTATGTCACCACATATGCTATGATTATGTGATGATAGTACTGCCATTTTAAGAAGTAATGTATGGTACTGTCATTTTTAAGAAAGTGCTGCATCCCATAATGCAATGAGTGATTTTAGCAATTTCTGGTGTCTTTGCAATGAATGAAGCTATTAACATTGTTCTTGCTGTGCTGCCATTTTCGGCAAAATTGCAGCAGCTGTTTTGCTATAAATTCTTGTCTATCCTGACATTATTAACACTGTCTCCCGTGCTGTCAGGGTAACAGGTGTATATCATGGCATGGGGTTAGAACTGAGATCTACTTCAGAATGGTATTCTAGTCAGAAAAAAAAATGTTAACAATTTGAGTAGTGTCCACAGAGCTCAGAGTACTGAGATTTTTAAATGTTATCTCACAAGGCAGTTCTTCCACAAATTTTCAGCCATTTAGACATAGAAAACTGAATTTTCATCAAATATGAGGACATTTAACCTTCAAGAGTCATTTGACTTCAAAGAGGCATTGAAGTTGCTAGTATGGAGGCAGAGATTCTCACATTTCAGAATACCAGCCAAGTTAGACAAGGAAACTGAAAAAATCAGGTAAACACTGTCATATGCTGTGAGTAAAAATGTAGAGGCAGTATACAGTTCATTTTCATTCTCAGAGGGCCACAGTGTTACATGTGAATCAGTAATTAATAAACTCAATAAAAATTTTCTGCCAAAAAAAAAAAATATTATACATGAATGGGCCTGCTTCCACAGATCTGTCCAAGTTGACAAGTGTTTAAACTTTTGTAAGACACTTGTATGAACTGACCAAAAACTGTGAGTTTATTGATATAACAGAAGCACAGATTAAACACAGAATTTTAATTGGGCTGCCTGAAATCCTTCAAGAGATACAATTAGATGTAAAGTTAACTTTGGAGAAAGCAATACAAATGGCTAGAGAGGCTGAATTAGTAAAGAAACAAAATGCTAACTTATGTATATGGCAAATGATGTCTGTGAGATGAAATGCAGACAAAGCTGCAACTGGCCACTATCAGTGTCAAAGAAAGGAAGCTCACAAGAAGTAGAGTATATATAAACTTAGCAAATGCACGAGGTGTAACTGATATCATGCTGAGTCAGAGCACCACACAGCATAATTCAGAAGTGCAAGAGTGGTAAAAGGGTGGGACATTTTGTTATGGTTTGCAAAACAAAGTTAACAAAGAAATTGTTTATGCAAATAAAATCAAGAAATTAGTACAAAAATAATGTTTCTGGGTTCAGTGACTTATAGAAAGAGGTCAACAGTAAGCATTCCCTAACATTGGATGGGTAATCATAAATTCAGTCCCTGGCTGGCCACCATGTCTCTTATAGACCGATGCCAACAGCAAACATTCCCTAACTAACGTACCCCCCACATAACTTCTTATCAACCTCCTTAGTAAAATACCCCTCCTAACAAACATACCCTCCACCTAAGATGCACATGTTACCAGGGGATGCAACTGGGTTGGGTTGTGGAAGTAGGCTTATAAAGGCTCCAGTGGTCATTAGCCTAGTATGGGTCTATATTACAAGACTGAAACTTTAGTTAATCGAATAACTAAAAGATCGATCTTGTAATATCGAAATCTAATAATGTCGAACGGCCGATTTAATCCAAGGAAACACTTCCCTTAGCTGTTATGTGAATTATGCCCTTTTCTCCAGTTTGGAGTAATCTCAGAGTTGGTATATTTAGTTAGGGTGGTGTGTGGGGGACATGGCACCCCACATCGGGAGGGGGGGGTGCAAAGCCCCCCACTTGAATTGGGATTTAAAATTTTTTTTAATGCGGCCAAGATAAGTGTTTCCCTGGGTTAAACTGGCCATGCGACATTGTTAGGTTTCAATATTACAAGATCAATCTTTAGTTATTCGATTAACTAAAGTTTTGATCTTGTAATATAGACCCCCCCCTAGTATATACCTATGAACCTATGTATAACATCAACGTGGTCTGATAAGCAAAATTCCATAGTCACTGAACTGCAGTGAGTTTTAAGTTTGATACAAGGATAGAAAATGCTGTGATATCATGTGCTATATACAGAAATACCTCACAGCATCCCAAGTTGCATGAAGGGGAGGCAGAAAAAATATAGTCCTGAAGCAAACTCAGGTGCACTGGTAGACTTCTAGCAATGTTTGAATAGAAGGGGAACCAGTAGAAATTCTGGAATTTTGTGTTAGATGGTTAGTACATAAACAGTCTACTCAGTAGAGCTGTAGCATGCAAAATGAGGCGGATGGACAAAGTAAATTGTCATTGTAGTTGAGTTTGGTAAGTTTCATCTGCTTAACCATGAACCAGTAAAAATAAAATTAAATAGAAATGCTGTCCCATATGCTTTGAATTTACCCAGGAGTGTGCTATTTCCTATGCTGTCTAAAGATGAGTCAGAGCTGAAAAGAGTTTTCCACAGTTTAATAGGCATTCTTGAAACCCCACACTAGACAAAGATATTGGGCACATTAAAGACTGGGATTCCCTACTACCTGAGTTACAGGCAATACTAGGCTCCCTGAAGCAAGCAGGATTGACTGAAAATACTTCCAATAGCAAGGCAGGCATCAACCCAGGTGTGCCATATGAAGAGAAAATCTTAATCTCTAAAAAGAAAAGGTAGAAGCAGTGAGAAATTGGCCTATTCCAGAAACTAGGAAACAAGTAAGGGTATCCTGGGAGTTAACAGGGCATTATCAAAAATGTGTTATCCATTTTGCAACAATAGCATGCTCTGTCCCAGGCACAGCCAGTGGGAAGATAAACATCTGAATAAAGTGGACAGTAGATGCAGACACTGTTTTTCAGCAATTGTAGGAAACAGTGTGTTGAGCTTGTTCTAGCATCTCCTGACGTCGGTAACTTTTTTTGCAATCTATGTGGATGCATCACAAGTAGGTTTAGGATCAGTGTTCTTACAGACGTTTAATGGACAGAAGTATCCAATCTGTTTCCTCAATCAGAAACTAAGCAAAGCAGAAATAGAAATGCTAGGTATTTGTATCAAAAGAAAATGCCTAACCACCAAATGGACAGTTGGTTCAATAAAGTACTACGTGTTAGAGAGAGAATTTAATCTTCTAACAGACAATGTTTTTGTACTATGTGAACATCAACAAAAGAATAAGAACACAAAGCTCTGTATGTAAGCCTTAGCTTTAAAGCTATTGACATCAAAGTTCATCAAAGGCCAGACTTATCCCATCACAATGTGATTGGATTGCCATGGTATACAGTTCCTTCAATAGGCCTAAAACCAATAGCTTTAAGCTGGAGTAGTCAATAGTAATACAGCATGGTGCTTTTTTACAGTTGAGTAAATACTGTCTATAGCAGTATTGCAAAGACTTCATTGTCAATGATAATGGTTATAGCAGTGATTTACAGAGATCATTGGAAACTGATGTTTCTGTAAATGAGTAGCATTTCTCATAAGCTGTAGTTGTCTATGTAAAAACAGAAAGATATTTGGCTGTATTAGTGAGTCTGGATTTGTCTCATGAGCTAGTGAATAGAATATAAAAAAACGACTTGGTGTACAGGGCACCATCTTAAGGAGACAGAATAAACTCCATAGATGGAAGACCTGAATGTAGAAATTGAACATTATTCCTGGCAGAGTAATCTAGAGCAACCTATCAAAGGAGAAAATTTCTCATCAGTATAAGACTGAATTAAAAGTACTTACCATACTTTGGATAAACCACAAGACATTGCTTTGATTGGAAGAACATGGATTTAATTTTATTTTCATACAATAAACTACATTTTTTACAAGTCTGGTGGTCTTAGCTGCTTTAACTTTCAATACTACATATGTACAATATATTTATGTATTTAGATTCAATTCAGTAACAAACTCTTGCAAATCTATTTTAAATCACAATCTTTAAAAAGATAGATATGTATGATTCAGAAATTTGCAAAGTCACATCAGCATTGCATTTAAAGTAACAAAATAAGCAATATCAAGTATAAGACATTATTACAGAGGGATAGCATTCAGAATTGAAGTGGTTTTAACCACTATCAAAGAAACATTGTATTTATGAGATTCCTTGAGGTAAGCCATTTTTTAGAACTCTTTATAGTTACAGATTTTTCAAAGTTCATGGTTAAAGTTAGGTGGAATGATTTTACTCAGTTTTTCTTTTTTGTACTTATGCTGAGACTGACATGGAGTCTTTAAAAAGTTAGAGTGTTGTCATCATGGGAACAAAAAATAATATTGGGAAGATTTGATAACAATTTTGTTTTTGAGTGAGGGCATGCATCTTTTAAACATTAACTGAAAGGTAAAGTTTGAAAGCACCTGTGGGAAGGGTTGATGAATCTCCATCTGTTATTAATGGTGTGTTCTGAGCTGAATACTTTACAATATATGAAGGGTATACTCTAGTCAGGGCTAAGGACATGAATGGCATAAACACATGTAGAGTCAGTAGTAAGGTGGCCAGAAATAGAGTGATCAGCTTTAAGGTGGTTACTGACCTTATTTGTAACTTGTCATTGTGGGTTTGAAAGAGACAGTAGGGTCTGTTATCAAACCAAGGTATTTATATTAATGAAAACATTACACAATATACTGAAAAATATCCAGAACTTTAACTCTACATGGACTGAGCAATGAAATTCAATGGCAGTATGGGAAGTAAATTGATACAGGAGTACTTATAGTGAACTCATGTTTTAAATGTTTAATTGTTAGTGAGTTGATAATACATTGATTTAATTAGTTGTTGAAATTCTACTGACGTATTTAAATGCTGGAAGTGTGATGTTTTTTGCTGACTCCCCTAGACATCATTGGTTGTTGGTGATATTACTTCAATCCATTGTCTTGTATTATTTTGGATATGTATGTTGCAGAACCAAAGACATTTTTTTAAACAATTTTATTGATTTTGATTATAATGAAAACAATCACATAGACATATATGAGACATTTTGCATTATAGGTTTACAAACTGATAACATGTATTTATAGGTTTACTAGCATAATCTCAAAATTTAAAATAAAAAGTGTACTTATTAGCAAAGTGTTTCGCCGAAAGTACACATTACCGAACATCCCTAATGTCGTAAAATAGCTTTTAATGCCGAAAATGTCGATCACAACATTTTCAGCACTTAACAGCAACCCCACCCTTCCCGTAACTCCCTAATTAACTAACCTAACATCCCATTTATGCAGGGGAGCAAGCCCCCCTGCACCCCACACACCCCAGTAACTTAATATTCCAACTCCAAGATCGCACTACAGTGAAGAAAGGGATGTATTTCCCTAACCACACTGTACCGCGATCCCTTTACATGAGCGAACATTATATTTGTGAATGCACAGTCCATTCGCAATTATACCGTTCACTCATGTAAACTGCCAAAATATGAAGTATTCAAACATCTGTTGTTCGAATACTTCATAGCCGTGCAATTGCATGGCAACATTTCAATAGGAAACCGTATTTATAACATTTAAATATGAATATAAGATTAACAAAACCAAACAAACTAAAGTATGTACATAGACATCCAGTATTTATACATTTACATACACTGTAATCTTCATTTTGTAGCTTATTCTCATGAATGACAAGGAAAGTCAATTACCTTTATGCAATATGATCATTTTTTCCCAACATATTTTGTAGGTTAACCCATAAATGATATTCATATGCCTTTCTAGATGTTCTAGAGGTTATGGCTCTTATCTGTAAATGACTGACTTCTTTTAATAAATAAGTAAACTCAGGGAATGTAGGAGGATATTTTGAGATCCAATTTTTCGTTATGATCTTCCTAGTCACTGCCAAAATAGTCCATAGAAATGAGTATTTAGTTTTCCTTACACATTGTGGAACAGGTGTATTAAATATAATTAGAGACTTATTCAATATGAAATGATCTGAAAAAAGTGCTTGTAGAAAATCATTTATATTACTCCAAAAGATATTTAAGGTTGGACAGTCAAAGAACATATGTGCCCAGTTAATGTCTACACTAGAGTTGCAGCTATTACAGACATTCTGTTTTTTATTGATTTTATCCATTATTTGTATTGTATAAAAAGATCTATTCATGAATCTCCATGTGTATAACTTCCATTTCAGAGAAAAGGATGTTTTCCCAGCTGATTGTAATATATTAACCTTATCTTGGTCACTTGGGGGATTATTAGTAATTAAACTATAATAGTTCCAGCAGTTATGCATGCAAGAAAATGTTTCTTCTCTTAAAAGTCTATAAATAAAGGACAGACTGTCTGAATATGTATGCTGGTGTACTAATGTTGATTGAAGAAATTGCAATAATACCTTGGTGTCATGTTTGCTAGTTGGTGAAGTTAATTTCAGTTTATTATCAAGATATAGAATGAGTGTTTGTATATCTAACCATGAGGAATTATCTAGTTTATATTCCTGTATAATATGATCGACTGAACTAGTCTTGTATTCAGAGGTTAGTTGGAACCGGTATTTGAGTTCATTGTTTTTAAGTAAATTAATTTTATTAATATCTGAGGTAACAAAAGTCTCTTGTGTGTATGCTATAGGAAATAACAAAAAAAAGTAATATTTATATTTGATATGTTTATATATAAAATTTCTAAAGTTAATTATAATAGTATGTATGTAACTGGCAGTGTTATTAGGATTAGTATGTGTAATAAAATATTCTTTTAAGATCCATATAAAAGGTGTATTTATGACCTCTAATTGATATGTTGATGGTCTCGTTATAAGTTCCACGGCCGATACTTCCCATAAAGATTTCCATTTAGCTAAATAGGTTATATCTAAGAGCTGTGAAATTGATCTGATTAAAGCGGAAATCGAATAAAGATTTAGATCTGGAAATGCTATTCCACCATTCATCCAGCAGTTAGTATGTTGATTGATTGTAATTCTTGTTTTTTTTTGTGACCAAAAGAATCTTAATATTAAACTGTTTAGTTTATTTATAAACCTTTTTGAGGGTAAAATTTGAATGGATTGTATTATTTATAAGATTTTAGGTAGAATTATCATTTTTAATGGTTAGTTTTTCTTCGGTAGTAAATATTATTGTGTTCCATTTTGAAAATAGTTCTTGAATATTTTGTAAACATTTGTTATAGTTTAGTTGTATTATTGTTTTTATATCTTTGGCAATTATAATTCCAAGATAAGTAATATGATCTGTATTAGCAGCAAGATATGCATTATTTCCCATCATCCTTTTTTTAATTTTTTTATTATTAGAATATATGGGTACATTTTTTGTTTTATTGTCAGTAAATTAAAGGCCGGACATCATTTGAAAAGTTTTAATTGCTTCATCTAAAGACATGAATGAGGAGTCATTTCCTTTTGTGGTGAATAAGAATATAATCTGCAAACAGTTGAATTTTGGCTATAGTGTCTTTATCCATTTCCAAGCCCTCTATATTTTTATTGTTTCTTATTTCATTTGCCCAGGGTTCCATGATCAAAGTAAACAATAGTGGGGAGAGAGGACATCTTTGCTTGGTGACTTTTGTGATAGGTATTTTATTGGAGATATATGACCCTATTTTGATATATTCTTCATATAAATGTTTTAGAAGATTAATAAAATTATGTGAAAAGTATAAGCACTCCAAAAGAATAAATAGATAATTTCAGTTAATAGAATCAAAGGCAGCATTAATATCAAGATCAATTAAAGATAGGTTTCTTTTCTTCCTTTGTGAGAAGTCAATAATAGTTAGGGTTCATTTTATATTATCAAATATACTTCTGTTAGTTATAAATCTGGTCTTCATCAATTAAGTGGGATATACACACTGAGCAGAGTGGATAAGAGTTGTTGACCGCAGCTGTCAGCTGAGATATATAAGTATCCTGTTTTTTTCGATTATTTATACAGATTATTGTTTTTAGCAATTAATATATAGCACTTTTATTGTCTGCTTTTTAGTCTTCGAGTGTATTTTATTGCTATTAACTAATCTGCACAAGTAACTGATTTGTCTGCAGTTAAAAGCATTCTGTATCTTTACAAATCTTTATCTGTTTGTGGTTTCTCTAGTGCTACTGGCTGTAGGCTATTGTTTCTAGCTGAAGTCTCTCTTTAACTTGGCTATATTGTGTTAATAGTCTGCTGAGTGGGGGCTGGTTCTTTTGTGTTCTTGTAAAAAAAAAGTTGTTCTTCTGGTATTTAAGCCCTAACTTTGATAGGGTTTCTGTCTATACACACTGAGCAGAGTGGATAAGAGTTGTTGACTGCAGCTGTCAGCTGAGATATATAAGTATCCTGTTTTTTTTTCAATTATTTATACAGATTATTGTTTTAACAATTAATATATAGCACTTTTATTGTCTGCTTTTTAGTCTTCGAGTGTATTTTATTGCTATTAACTAATCTGCACAAGTAACTGATTTGTCTGCAGTTAAAAGCATTCTGTATCTTTACAAATCTTTATCTGTTTGTGGCTTTCTCTAGTGCTACTGGCTGTAGGCTATTGTTTCTAGCTGAAGTCTCTCTTTAACTTGGCTATATTGTGTTAATAGTCTGCTGAGTGGGGCTGGTTCTTTTGAGTTCTTGTAAAAAAAAAAAGTTGTTCTTCTGGTATTTAAGCCCTAACTTTGATAGGGTTTCTGTCTATACACACTGAGCAGAGAGGATAAGAGTTGTTGACTGCAGCTGTCAGCTGAGATATATAAGTATCCTGTTTTTTTTCGATTATTTATACAGATTATTGTTTTTAACAATTAATATATAGCACTTTTATTGTCTGCTTTTTAGTCTTCGAGTGTATTTTATTGCTATTAACTAATCTGCACAAGTAACTGATTTGTCTGCAGTTAAAAGCATTCTGTATCTTTACAAATCTTTATCTGTTTGTGGCTTTCTCTAGTGCTACTGGCTGTAGGCTATTGTTTCTAGCTGAAGTCTCTCTTTAACTTGGCTATATTGTGTTAATAGTCTGCTGAGTGGGGCTGGTTCTTTTGTGTTCTTGTAAAAAAAAAAGTTGTTCTTCTGGTATTTAAGCCCTAACTTTGATAGGGTTTCTGTCTATACACACTGAGCAGAGTGGATAAGAGTTGTTGACCGCAGCTGTCAGCTGAGATATATAAGTATCCTGTTTTTTTTCAATTATTTATACAGATTATTGTTTTTAACAATTAATATATAGCACTTTTATTGTCTGCTTTTTAGTCTTCGAGTGTATTTTATTGCTATTAACTAATCTGCACAAGTAACTGATTTGTCTGCAGTTAAAAGCATTCTGTATCTTTACAAATCTTTATCTGTTTGTGGCTTTCTCTAGTGCTACTGGCTGTAGGCTATTGTTTCTAGCTGAAGTCTCTCTTTAACTTGGCTATATTGTGTTAATAGTCTGCTGAGTGGGGGCTGGTTCTTTTGTGTTCTTGTAAAAAAAAAAAAAAGTTGTTCTTCTGGTATTTAAGCCCTAACTTTGATAGGGTTTCTGTCTATACACACTGAGCAGAGAGGATAAGAGTTGTTGACCGCAGCTGTCAGCTGAGATATATAAGTATCCTGTTTTTTTTTCAATTATTTATACAGATTATTGTTTTTAACAATTAATATATAGCACTTTTATTGTCTGCTTTTTAGTCTTCGAGTGTATTTTATTGCTATTAACTAATCTGCACAAGTAACTGATTTGTCTGCAGTTAAAAGCATTCTGTATCTTTACAAATCTTTATCTGTTTGTGGCTTTCTCTAGTGCTACTGGCTGTAGGCTATTGTAAGTTGGTGTCTTGCTCTTATACTTGGTGGCTTTGCAGTTGCCCGCCCCTACTGTAAATCTGGTCTGTGACACTCCTCCCAGTCTAGTGTCATTAGCTCATTTTACCTAGTACAGAGAGAACATTTGATAAGTACTTCTGTTTCTCCTTTTTCCCTTTCAAAGAAAAAAAAAAAAAACTTTTTTTTTTTGCCTGAACCTCCTTGTGTTCTGACTGTGCTTCTCAAACATTTTGGAAATATAGAGTATATTTCAGAGCATTTATTATAACTGTAATTGCCTTAATATTGCTACAACTCAAGTGCTCTAGGTTGCACTGCATCTGAAATGTTTGTGTGTTTTAGCTGCTTTTCTGTATATATAGACTTCTCTGTTTCTTTAACTAAATAAGCTCTGCAAAGTTGTTTTATTGCATTCCTGCCTGTATTTCTGAGGGTTTTTTTGCACTTTTAAAGTTTGCTTTTGCTTAGTTTAACTGGTAGGCTACACACTCAAGTGAGCTAGCCGAATTAAAGCATTTACTGTGTTTCTGCACCTAATTTCTGCTACTTTGTAAAAAAAATAAAAATAAAAAAAAATCATTGTTTCCCACCTTTACTGAACTATAATAGTCCATTCCTCAGGTATTGCTGATCTCTGGGCTGTGTCATAGTTCCTGTGCTGCCCATATCCTTATTTAAATAGGAGGAAGCTTCTTTGTTCACCAGTGAGAGTGGGGAGCTCTGAGCAGCCTATCTGTCCCTTGAGGAGTGGTTCCAGCCCAGTGACCTGTAGCTTATTGGCTATTTTGGGCCATTTCCTATCTCTTTCTAACCCCCTGCTTTAAAGCCAGCTTTAGCGCACTTTTGCGCTTGTAATTTAAAGTTTGTCCTGTTTGTTGCATTTACCTGTTGAGGTTACACACTCAAGTGCGCTAGCCTGTGTTACATATTTATTGTATTTTTCTGCTGTTTGTTGCAAAAAAGAAAAAAAAATATCCTTGTTTCCCATCTTTCCTGACCTAGAGTAGTCCAAATACAGGCTTTGCTGTATTCTGGACTTTTGGAAAGTTCCTGTGTTGCCCATTTCCTTTCTTGGATAAAGGGAGGCTTCTTTGTTCACCAGTGGCAGTAGGGAGCTTAGAGCAGCCTATCTATCCCTGGAGGAGTGTTCCCAGCACAAGAATCTGGTAGTCTATTGGCCGTTTTGGGCCAATTTCTAGCTCTTTCAAGTCCCCCTCTATAAAACCCGCTTTGGCACAGTTTGTGCGCTTGTTACTACTCAGCCAAGCTCCTCGTGGTCCTGCAGAGTGGTGCTAGCAGCAGAGAGGCAAAAAGAGCGACTGCTATCCTGATAAAAGTGTTTTTTTCCTGCTACTACCTGGGCGACTGTCCGATCTAGCTAAACTGCAAGTATTTCTGCTTCTTGAACTGTTTTAAACTGTTTAAAGTTGTTTTTGCACATGCACTTTTAAAGTTTGTCCTGTTTGTTGCATTTACCTGTTGAGGCTACACACTCAAGTGCGCTAGCCTGTGTTACATATTTATTGCATCTTCCTGCTGTTTGTTGCAAAAAAGAAAAAAAAATTCCTTGTTTCCTGTCTTTCCTGACCTAGAGTAGTCCAAATACAGGCTTTGCTGTATTCTGGACTTTTGGAAAGTTCCTGTGTTGCCCATTTCCTTTCTTGGATAAAGGGAGGCTTCTTTGTTCATCAGTGGCAGTGGGGAGCTTGGAGCAACCTATCTATCCCTGGAGGAGTGTTCCCAGCACAAGAATCTGGTAGTCTATTGGCCATTTTGGGCCAATTTCAAGCTCTTTCAAGTTCCCCTGTATAAAACCCGCTTTAGCTGCTTTATGTGATTTTGCGATAGCGCAGCATCAGGCAGCGCCGCTTAATTGGGTTTAAACCATTCTCGGCTCCACAAAGTCTGCTCTTCACTTTTTCCCTTAGAACTGATCTACTTCTCATAATAAGTACCCTATTCCCACTCTAAAGCCTGGCACTTGCTCACTAAAGCAATTATATAAGTCAGCACTAAAAAAATTAAAAGCACTACACCCTCACAAACTCCCCTTGAGTACTTTGTTCCCCATTGGCCCTTTTTTTCAATTATAAAGGAATTCCCAATACTATTCTAGCATGTCCAAAGGTCAGTTGTCAATCTCCTCTCCGGTCCAGCTGGTGAATCTGGGAATCTTGAGGCAATGTTACAACTGCCTCATGTACACAGACAACCCTCTCCTCCTCCCAACAAATTCCAACACATGTGAGAGATGCAACCATATAGCCAAACTGGAGCCTGAGCTCTCTCAACTCAGTACTGGCGTAACCAGTCAGGAGGAGAAGGAAACCACACTCACTACAATTCCAGTCTCACATAGACCTACCACGACAGCAAACTAAACACATAAACACACAAAAACATACTCGGAGGCTCTAAATAAAAATCTGCCTAAGCAGCAGAGACCTCCAAAGCAGACACCCAAGCAACCGCTACCCAAACAAAACACGTGCAACACATAGCTCACAAAGCCATTGTGCCGAACAGTCACAGCCCTTAAGGCTAAACAATACACTTGTAATAGGTGACTCTATCGTCAGGCACACTGACATCCCACTCAGCAGGCTGAACAAGGAGAAGGTCACGGTGAGCTGCCTGTTGGGCGCTAGGATCCGCCACATAACACAAGCACTCAGGTCACTCCAAGGCAAGTACAAATATGACTCAATCATTGTCCATTCTGGTGTGAATTACCTGAAACGTACCTCCCTGGACTGCATGAAAAGAGACATAGAGGAGCTCTCTGAGCATGTAGCCCAGGTCGGTATGACCCTGACCTTGAGTAGCATCTTACCCTCACCAAGAATGATGCCACAATATGAAGACAAGATGATCAATTTCAACAATTGGCTTAAGTATTGGTGTCATTCAAAGGGGATCCAATGGCTGTCTGCCTTGGATGACATGCTCGACAAGCCACGATGCTTCGCTAGGGACGGCTTGCACCTGTCACCCCTGGGCTTTCGGATATTGGCAAAGGCTCTTGCCACCCCATAGTGCCTTTTTAGGCAAGGCTCAAAAGACAAACCCACCTCCATAGGTATCACAAGGGATAAGAAACTAAGAGTAATGCTACTCAACACCAGAAGTCTAAACCTCAAGATGCACGCACTCGAAACTCTCCTTAGCATGGAGAACATTGATATCTGTGCAGTAACAGAAACCTGGTTCAAGGCTCTCGAGAGCACCCCAGCACTACCAGGTTATACTTCATACCATGCTTTTCAGCCCCAAAACTTGGACCGAACCACAAAAGGAGGGGGAGTATCAATATTCACAAAGATACCCACACCTCCAGGTTGGTGGCACAGCACGAAGCATCAGAGACTATCCATGTGCAACTAACAGTGGGTAAAACTGCCTTCCAGTTTATAGCCTGCTACAGACCACCCTCCCAAACCCAGGAACCCCACTCGGCCTTCCTGAGAACACTGGAAAATATGAAGGTCTCTCCAAACACCATTATATTGGGTGACTTCAACTACCCAACCATAGACTGGGAGCATTACTCTAGCTCCAACACCCTAGCCCAAAGGTTCCTAGAATTTATAAACTCAAATGCTATGGAACAACTTGTTGCCACTTCCACAAGAGGGGAAAACATACTGGACCTGATCATCACCAACATGGGGACTCTATGCTCCAGACCAGAAGTGTATCCCTCACTGGTAAGATCAGACCATAAACTAATCTCACTAGATATTCACATCCCAACCCCAGCCCCTGCCCAGAAAACCACAGTGAAAAACTTCTCTAAAGCAAATTTCACACTCCTCAAAACCGAGGTGGAATCCTTCAAAGCCCCCGGGCCTCTGGATAATACGGCCCAGACCACAAAATCCTTTATAAACGCATTCTATGAACACCTTCAGGAATGCATGGATCATGCAATCCCAAATAAAACCAAGACCCAATCCTCCAAAGGCAGACGTCCTGTCTGGTGGACCCCAGCCATAAACAAACTATACAATAGAAGGAGGAAGCTACTACACGATAGAGCAAAATCCCAAAAAGGGAAGTCATCTCTGATCAGTATTAGCAAAAAACTACGGGCACTCATAAAATCGTCTAAGTCCAGCTTCGAGAGAAAAATTGCACAGGACACTAAGGATAATCACAATGCTTTCTTTAGTTATGTTAGGAACCTGGGTGGGAATTCCCAAATATGCTCAGAATTAGTCCAAAATGACAAAAAATACACCGAACCCACAGACATTGCCAACATCCTAGCTGACAGGTTCAGCGCAAACTTCTCCCCCCCCTCCCCACCAAAAGGGCTAATATCTATCCCAGCAGAGTGTTGCTCCCCTGACATCTCAGATGCTCAGGTAAGAGCTGCCCTCTCCAAAGCAAGAAACACAGCATCAATGGGACCAGACAGTGTCCCGGGCTCTCCTACATGAACTCCAAGAAGAGCTAAACCCAAACCTAAAACTACTGTTCAATCTCAGCCTTACTACAGGATATGTACCCAAAGAGTGGCGTACAGCAACAGTGGTCCCTCTCCACAAAGGTGGTGCCTCAACGGATCCTGGAAACTATCGCCCCATAAGCCTGACTAGCTTGGTCTGCAAAGCTATGGACAGGATCATCATGGACCTTATAAATAAAGATATTGGGGACCTACAGACACTGGATCCTACCCAGTTCGGCTTTGTTAAGGGCAGATCCTGCCGCTTAAACCTGGTCAATTTCTTTGAAACAGTCACCAAGGCCATTGACAAGGGGAAGGTGGTCCACACAGCCTACCTGGACCTCGCAAAAGCCTTCGATACAATACCCCACTCGGGCATTATAGATAAGCTCACCAGCTTAAATATAAACCCCTATGTCACTAGATGGGTTGCAAACTGGCTCAAGGACAGAACCCACATGGTTAGAATAGCTGAAGCCATGTCAGACTCCAAACCAGTAACAAGTGGCGTCCCACAAGGCTCAGTCCTGGGACCTCTCTTGTTCTGTATATATTTCTCGGAGGTACAGGCTAACACGGAAGGACTGTGGCTGACCAAGTTCACAGATGACTGCAAACTGGGCACCATAATAGACTCTCCAGCCGACACAAGCATCCTCCAAAAGGGCCTCATAGAAACAGACAACTGGTGCCAGAGCCACGGCCTCAAGCTAAACACCAAAAAGTGTATAGTCATCCCCTTTGGCAAAAACAAAGTGCCCACAAATTACCACATAGGTGGTAATCCATTAAGTACAGAAGAAGTAATTAGGGACCTGGGACCCAAGTTGATAGCAGTCTCTCATTTGACAACCACGTGGCCAAAGTGGTTAGAAAAACATTTTATATAGCCCACCTAATCATGAAGGGATTCACATCTAGATCAGGGGAGGTCATCGTGCCTCTTTTACTCATCCCTCATCAGGCCCATAATTGAGTACAATGCCCCTTTTGGGATGTACCTTACCAGACACCTGCAGCAACTGGAAAGACCCCAAAACTACCTCACCAAGAGGATCAAAGGGCTCAAACAGATGCCATATGCTGCCCGGTTAAAGAAACTCCAGCTCTACTCAGTGGCATACAGCCTGCTCAGAGGCGATCTGTGTCTGACTTATAAAGCCATGTCCAACCCGGAATTAATGGACATGCTGCACCTCAGAAAATCCAAATCCCATCGAGCTACGCACTCGAGGGACTTAAACCTCAGCACTGAAATAAATAGGACATGCTGGAGGGACAGATTCATAACCCAGAGGCTCCCTTCACTCTGGAATAAAATCCCAGTCCAGGTTAGGCAGAGTCCCTCATTGACTCTCTTCAAGAGGAATCTTGATGAGTGGATGGGAGATCGTAGGTTTACCCCGGGTATCACTTCTGTGTCACTGTTAGACAGAAGCGCAGTATACTAACCTCGAAAAAGGGCATAGCAAAATTAATTTAAAATGGGTGGCGAAAGCCATACACACTCTGGCTAGGCTTATAAATGCCCTAGGGCAGATAGCCTAGTATGAACCTATGACATCATCCGGCTGCTTCACATCATCGAGGGAGTACAGACAGAAGAGAAATGGTTCCACAGCACACAGAGAGTATTTTAAAGGGATAATTAGATTGTGAGGACACTGCATGAGGTAAACAAAGTGTTCAAAGTTATCTCCCTTATTTTTTCGGTGGGAAACAGCCAATTTTCAGTTAAAAAAAACATTTTAATACATGTAATCCTGCACATATACATTACCCATACTATAAATTGCAAAACTGTCACTAACAAAAGGATTTTCAAACACAGCATGAAAATATTGCTGTAACTCTTCCTACTGTTTTATTTGTCATTTAAAAGCACTACGTTCATTTTTTTAACTATATAGATTCCCTTGAGTTTAGATAAGTATTTAAATAATGAGTCTTGTAATACAAATACATATAACAACTCCTAGCTTCTCAAAACAATGTGTGTATCAACAGTTAAACACATAAATACTACACTACATCCCCTACAATTGATCTATTCTGAACAAATATATATCATGTACATATTTATTATTTACATTGTGTATTTTGTTCTTACTGTGGGAGTCTAACACATTTATGATCAATGCTAACCAGTACTGTATGATTAGAACAGAGAAGAAGGCTGTTATATGAATAAGTTATTCTCTATGCCTTAAATGAAGTGCAGTTAGAAGAGAAAAGAAGGCTTTGGATGTATTATGCGTTAATATTGCTTTGATTTTAGGGAGACTTATGAATAATAAGATATCTATGAAGAATATTATATATATATATATATATATATATATATATATATATATATATATATATATAAGGAACTTTTTCTTTACTTTATATTTTCCCACTGTATCCCTACATTTTGTCTTACATAATAAGATATTAAATGTTTATAACTGTGTAGATTGCAACTGTGTGATAATGCAAAGTGTAATAAACAGCTAAGTGGTATCATATACTATGAAACAAATACTACGGTGATGTTTGATATATGGCATGTTTACTTGCGTAGAATGAAAACTTAAAGTGTTAATTATAATTATACTGAAAATAAATTTAGTAAGTTATATTATATCTTGTTATAAAGCCATGGTGGTGCAGCAGTAGCATTGTTGCCTCACAGCAAGAGGTTCTCCTGTTCGATTCTCGGATAGAGTGTCTTCTGTGTGGAGTCTGCATGTCCTCCCCACGGTCGAGTAGCGTTTGAAAGACATGTGTGAATGGGCGTGCCTTCGCTGAAGGTTGGACATCGGGCTGGCAACTCAGCACCATAAAAATTTACTGCCAATCATTAGCGGACTGGAGTTCCGCTGTGGCGACCCCTAACCAGGAAAAAAGCCGTAAAGACAAACATATTATATCTTGTTATGTTATGAATTAAACATATTATATGCAACATATAAAAAGGATGTGTATGTCTTTCCTTGTGTTTATATTACATCAAAACAAACTTGTTAATAAAAGTATAGTCTACATTAATAGTTTGTTGTGTAAATAGTCCATAATTCTCAATATAAATATAAAATAAAACTGAACACCACAACGAAACAAAAACTTCTGCACAACTGAGGCAAGTCCATAAAAACGTGTAGAATATAAAAGTTGTGTGCAGGAGTTACCCAGGCAGTTCCCGAAATAGCTGTAGCAAACAGCACGAAGTAAAATAGCAATTCCTTGTCTCTTCAGACCAAAAGTCAATACTGCTTCATGTAATTCCAAAATCCAACAAAATATTCTTCAAGTGAACACTAAACAGAAACTGTTGACTGCAGTTTATTGTAGAAACATAAAAACAGGTGAGCGCTTTCGCTTTTCAGCTTTTTCAAACCATAATGCACTCCTAAAAACATAGTCCTATATATACTACTAGATAATTAACTAATTAAGCAATTAACTTAACGATTAACTTATTTTCAATAAAAATGAAACATTGGCACATATTAAATGAATAAATAAATAATGTGCAACCATAACCATTACTAGCTCTAATAACATCAAAACTGCATCAAACAACAAAATGTACCTAAAAAATACATAGAAGGAATATATATGTATATAAAAGCAGACCATAGTCATAAATTAATCTAAAAAATCATCAGTTTAGTTAAGCAAGTTCATACACTTAAAACATGGTATACAAATGCTTAAACTTTCCTTTCTTTACTTATATTTGTATAGTACAAGACAGTATACTTTAATATTTAAACCTTCTTTTCTTCAACTTTGGTTTTAGTGGAATGTTGTCATTCAGTCCTGGAAAACTATGTGCTTGTAATTTAATGATCCAATCTGCTTGTATTTCCTCAGTCCTGTTTCTAATATCTCCTGCTCTAAGGGTAGGTGTATTGATATGCAAAATCATGAATCTAAATTCATGCGTGGGACCTGCTTTTAAAATATGCTTAGATAATGCATTAACTTCAGATTTAATCTTTATCTGATATATATGTTCTCTAATTCTATGTTTTAATTTTCTATCTGTCTTACCCACATAGAATGCATGGCATTCCATGCAGGTAGCAAGATAGACCAGATGTTCTGTATTACATGTTCCATGTACTGTGAAGGTATAGATCTTCGATGTTATAGGGTGTATGAACATATTAGTAGTACTAACATACTTACAAAAATTGCAGTTACCACATTTTATTGTCCCTTTAGAGCTTCTTTTCAAAGGTACTTCCATACTTGAGGAACAAAGCAGTCTATGTAGGTTCTTCTTATTTTTGAAAATATAGCTAGGTTGAACTCCTACTATTTCTTTAAGATTTGGATTTATAGTTAATATATCCCAATGCTTACTCAGTACATCTCTAATCTGATTAATATCTTCTGTGTAATAAAGGGATACTTTTTGATGTTTCTTATAACTTCCCTGATCTAATTTCTGCTGTCCAGTATAATATTCTATACCTTTTCTTGAAAAATAGGGGCATGCCTGATTATCCCTGTCTCCATTGACTTTAAAAAAACATTCATTGATTTCTGTTCCTTTATAACCTCGTGCTGTTAACCTATCATTTAATTTACTCAACTCATTTTCATATTGATCTTGTATAGGATTTAGTCTTGAAACTCTCACCGCCTGTCCTCGTACAATATTCTTGAACACATGCTTGGGGTGCATACTATTCCTATTTAATAAGGTGTTCTTATAGCATGTCTTCCTGAATACTCCTGTATTAAACATTACATCCTTCAAACACTGTAAAGAAACATCTAGGAAAGCAATATTGTCATAGGAAGAGGTCATGGTAAATTTAAGGAAAGGTACCATTGCATTAACTTCCAAAAAGAACTCATTTAACTCTTCTAGAAGTTAGATGAATTACAAGAGAGGGGATGTATAGACTCCACTGAATTAAATTTACCATGACCTCTTCCTATGACAATATTGCTTTCCTAGATGTCTAATGTCTTAGGTTGGGGGCGTGGCTAGCATGGTCATGGTGTAGCAGCAGATTTCACAAGCTCCACTAAGGAAAATATATCTTCACTGGAAATTTGTCTCATATCAAGGAATAGTGGATTTATTTTTACAGAATATGATAACATTCAACATACACTTCAAGAATATCTACTTAAAAATTGAAATTGGATATAATTTCCAGTCAGAACATTCTTGGGTGGCATAAGCTATGGAACCTTCTTGGCTAGGCTTACATAGGCCCTAGTTTATCCTTATTATGCACATCAGTGGACAGTAAGCAAATTTTATCATAGACACTGCTGTGTGTAGTTTTTTATGGCATCATTGTATAAAGCATTTAGTAAGTTCTCAATTGTATAAATACATTAGGCATATTTGTTTGGTAGCAGTGGCTTTGCACAGTTCCAATATGCTTTTTAACCTGTCAACATTTTTATGTTAGAAGCATTCATGCCACAAAGTTTTATATAGTTTTTAAAATGTTGTCTATGTATCTGTTGTGAATAGGCCTTGATAATGTTTTTATAGCTGTCTGCTTTTTTACACAAAAAGGTAATCATGTTTTGCATTTCATTTTATTTTTTGTGTAAATACAAAAGTATGTTGTATATTAGTCAGTGGCGCTTTAAAATTTGAATTCAGGTCCACCTATCACTGATTAGAATTAATTATTTAAATGACTGCAAACTTGTGTTTTTTGTAGAGTTTGAGAAAGCCTAACGGCGAAAGCGCTTACTTGATCTGTTAATAAAGCTGATTTTTTACCCTTGGATCTACCGACTGCAATTTCCTGTGTTGGAGCAGTATACTGGATCTATTTTGGTTTTGTTCTCAAGGATTGACTTGTACTTGAGTTTCGTTTCAATACTGAAGCATTTCTTGGTGAGATTACGAAAAACTTACGCAGGTATTTGAACTGCGGTACTGTTAATGTTCTTGCCTTAGCGCAACCTTGAAACGGGACAGTGCGTTGTGGCGTATTGCCTCTGTTAACTTTTCCTTGCATATGGGCAGTACTTTTGATACACGGAGGTGTATTTCAGTTTGAGTGATTCTGCAGATTGCCCACAGCGACAGCGTTATATGGTGATTTATTTAATACTGATATTAAGATCGTTATTGCAGAGCCAATGACTGAAGCGGGAGAAATTCTTTTGAAGGTCCTTTTGGATTACTGAAGTCAATAGGTCAGACCTATGTAATATGATTTCATCAGCACACACTTATAACAGAATGGGCTCAAATGGATGTAATATAATTAAAATAGAGAAAAGAATATGGAGTGAAGTACAGATACATGCACATAGTACATAATGTGAAGTTGGAAAGATAATAATATTACTTAAAAAAACAAAACTAAAACACTTTTCTTTGCAACTATTTCTGCTCCTGGTAAAGTTCTAAGCAAAAAAGAAGCCAGCATGGTTTATTTTTCACTCTTGATTGCTAAATACATTCTGCTTATTGCAGAACTACCATTGTGTTTCTGGGTGTCATGAAGAATGATTCCTTAATGAGAAGTTCAAGCTAGCTGTATAATATAATATAATATAATATAATATAATATAATATAATATAATATAATATAATATAATACATTGTGCATGTGACCAAAATTAAAATTACCTGCAAATTTTGAATTCCTAGAGTTTCCTGTATCATTTTTCGTACCATTTGTTTAGCCTAAGCTGTTCCCAAGCCGACTGATGCTGAGATTTCTGAACTAGAAAAGCAGGGTCAAAGTAAAATTAAAATAGACTCACAAGCTGCAAAATGTATCCTACACTCACCCACACACACCCACACACACACACACACACACACACACACACACACACACACACACACACACACACACACAAACACACACACACACTCACATGTACAGACACATACCACACATACACATGTTAAGTAATGCACACATGGCTTTGGCCCTTCAGAAAAATGCAGGAACATGCCTGTCACATTATCAACACAGCAGCCAAGCTAGCAGAGAAAAGGTCACTGGGTACTTATTTTAACACCTCAGTCTGTCACCTCTCAGTCAATTCAAATCAACATTGCATCTACCTCTTCTCTTTTTGTTTTTTTGGTCATTACATTTAAGGTATAGCATGGTGTCAGTCATTTTCTTTTATTTTGCATGCAAAAGTGTGCCTGTCACTTTTCTCAATCTTGTCATCCAGCAGACAGACCAGAGTTTAGTACACATGCATGGAAGGCATATTTACCCAGTGGATTACCCCTCCAATATGAGTTATGAATTTTCAGTTTCTACATGAGTTTATACTGGGGAGGAGGAAATGCAGCACTTATCAACACTACTGCAAAAGTTATAGGTAAAAAAATGCAAGCATTTTAATTTTGAAATCAAATATTTTCCCCATGCTGTCTGCATGGTGGTCCTGAACCCCCTACAAGCTGGTGCTGAAGGCCCTATCACCATCACCCTCCTCCTCATGGCTGGAAGCTTAGGTAAATGAACAATTACATGTTCAGTGTATACAAAGATGGACTAATGTGAATGCACATACTGAATTTTGCTTTCTGTAAAGTGAATTTCACATGATACGTGTAGTTACTGCTAGGATGGTTTATGCACTTTGGATCATTCAATGAAATTTAATTATTTCTAAAGTATGAGGAACATTGTCAGATGGAGATAAAATATATACCCCTGGATTTACTAATCTTTCATGCAGAACTAGCTTAGTGCTGCATGGAAGCAGCCATTTAGGAGCAGGATGACAGCGTGCCATGCATATTAATGAAGGCGTGCTGCCTGAGCTCCAAATCCTACACGGAGCATGTAAGAGTGCAGGGGGCGTGTCTGAGAGCAGAACTTTCAGAATATACACACCGCTGCAATGAAGAACAGCAGAAAGGCCAAAAGAATGAGCGAGGCTGCTCATAGGTGTCCGCATACCCCAAGCAACATCCTCCCACATCTACAACAGCAATAGTAAATACAAAGAAAATAAACATACCATTTATTTTTTTATGAACCCGATTAAAGCTAACAATAGGTGTGCAGGTTTGCCCATCGCTTAGCTATGGTTGATGCAGCTTAAATGGCTGAAGAGGATAACAAGGAAGATATATGCAAATGAAGCAGTATAGCAATAGTGCAGTAGGCAGAGCACTTGCCTTATGAGCAGGCATTCCCGGTTTGAGTCCCACTGCACACATTCCATTTTCCATGTCAATTCACGATATGACCAATATTTTAGTTGCATAACCTACTAAACTTATATTTGTGAACTGGAGTATTGCATTAAATGCAGATGTGAGGTGTCAATGTCATAATACTGCAAAGTCCACAGATAATCAAGTGCCCCATACAGTATATGTACACAGGAATCATGGATACAAATGGAAGGTAAAATGTGTAATGAATGATAACTCCATACAGTTTCCAATTCCGCCACCTTCCCAAGAACCATTAGACATTACTGTCTAAATCAGTGCAGTTGTAAATGGGAGTAAGCACTAGTAAACAAGTGTAAGCACTAAGTAGTAGGCACTAGTAAGCAGGTTTAAGCCTGTTTGCATGGGGGTAAGCAATGTGCACACAGGTTAAACAATATTGAAGCTAACTCTTTGTAAGCATATTTAACCAGAGGTTAATATTGTTTACCCAATCGCAAACCTGTGCAAACCCACTTACCACTGCTTAAAAGTGCCTTAATCACTCTGTATCCAACGGCCCTTATTCTGCCCAGCAACAAAATAAACAGCCTTGCAGGTCTTGAACCCAGGACCCTATACACTATAATAACAGTAGTTAATCACCAAGCCATCACAGCAGTACATAAGAATGAGGTATCACCAAACAAATCCTTACTATAGTAAAATCAAACTGAACATGTGAAAGGAATCAGTATACAGTCAAATGTTCTATAACCCACGACATGGCAGAAATATGTGAACTGGAGTACTGAAGTATGCCCAGATGTGAGGTGTAAATGTAATAAAGTGTTAAAGTCCCCTACTAAACACAAGGACCCCATACACTGTACGTACACATGAATCATAGATGCCATACATATATATAAGATGTAATGAATAATAAATCAATGCCAAAAAGCAAATATAATGCAAAGTCAAATTTAAGCAATGCTAAGCATTGCACAGGCCAGCTTAGGAGGTGTAAGCAATGTTTAGGCCAGCTAACTCAATGTGCCCAGTGGTATACCCGTTTAAACAATTCCAACCTTAGGTAAGCAGGTTTGCCCATAGCTTAGCCTTTTCAAAACCGGCCAATCATGGCAAAATGTGGGAATTCGGCCCTAATTAAACCCAACAGGTGGGAATACATCTCATAACTGGTTGTAGATTCCCCTTGCTGGCACCATGGCAGAAAGGGGAGAGGGAGTGTGCTTCCGGGTGCAGTGCTGGGGCATCCAGGAGTCCAGAGTCATGGCAGAACACCTTGTCAAAGACCTTGAGCAGAGACTGCTGCAGGGTCAGTACCAGGGTTCCCAATATAAGGCAGAAGCCTGGGACTGTCTCGCCCATGACCTCAGCAGTGTCACTGGCATACCCAAAACTGGTGAGCAGGTCAGGCATCACTATGCCAACTTGAAGCAGTGTAAGGAGGACCTCTTGGAGCAGTGGATCCAAGAGGCTAGGACGGCAGGGGCTGTCCCAGCTGTGTGTAAGTATCACTCCACTATATGTGTAATAATTGCCAGCTCATGTATATTATGGATAGGTATGGCTAAATATTCCTCTTATGTCCTTCACAGCCGCAAGTGGTGGGCTGCAAACCAGGAAGCCCATGGCTGTCACTTGGAGAGGTTGTGATGTGAGGCAGATCAGTAATATTCTTGCATGTACTGTCATAGGAAATAAATATAAAAGGATTAGTAAGGTAATTGCCAGTATAAAACCTGTATTGTTTAAGGCAAGTACAGCATACACCAGGAAATATGGCAGGAAGAGTCACATATAGTTTGTATGTAAATAAAATCATAATAGCCTGACAGTAAAGATCTAACTGCTGGACTGCTACTCTGGTATAATATAGTAATGTAGATTTGCAATCACTTAATAGTATTGTTGTGTTAAGCACTGTTACCCACACTGTGCAACATAAATAAAATATGTAGGAATGTCTGTATATGACTGGTGTAATCCCCAGAGATCATTTAGTACAACTGAGAGACACATAGACAGAAAACAGTGAAAAGGCAGACAACAAAATCCAAATAGCACACGCAACTGAGACGTGAACTATTGTATTTTTAGCACACACAGCCATGGTTCAAATCCTGGCAGTGGTAGTAGTCTGCATACAGAATCATACCCCACAACTGTACACTGTACAGATATGTCCAGAATGTCCAGTAAAGTGGCCCATATCTGCTGCCTGTCACCCTGTCCCCGTGGGGAATCAGTGGGATGATCCCAGACATATAGGCAGCAAACCGGAAATACAACTGATTGACACGCATCTATGAGAACAAAGCTGGCACACTAGCAACTCCCCAAGATCTTATGAGAGTAATAAGCCACATATGTCCCATTTACACCCCCATGTTGTGAAGCTGTGACCAGAGTGTATACAGTAACAGAGTGAGATGTATGTGCATAATAGTAATGTGGAATCTGGTACTGTGTGTGGCAACTTTCAGGTAGTGCTAACAAATATTGCTCCCACAGGTCTGTCAGATATGAACACTGTGCCCAGAAATGAAAGAATGATACCCTGTACTGGCACTGTTTACTTTGGTATTGTATGGCATTGTGACTGATGCAGTTGCTCTGAATAATAAGGTATTACTCTTCACTGTCGCCCACACTGTCCTACAAAATATAACTGTCTAAGAAATCCTGTATAAGAGTGTTGTAATACAAGGTCAGAATGTAAAACCACAGGAGAATTATAAGACAGAAAGCAGATAGGAGATATACAGCAATATCTATATAACACATGCAACTGTGATGGACAGTGTTTTAGTTTTAGCAGACACAGCCATGGTCTGAATCCTGGGAGTAGAAGTAGGCTGCATACAGAATCATACCCCACAACTGTACAGATTAAGACCAGAATGTCCAGTATATGGGCCCATATCTGCTGCCTGTCACCCTGTCCCCCTGGGAAGTCAGTGGAATGATCCCAGATGTTTAGGCAGCAAACAGGGAATACAACTGATTGCCACACATCTATGAGAACAAACCTCTCACTCTAGCATCTCCCGAAACTGTTATGAGAGTAATAAGCCAAGTATGTCCTATCTACACCCCCCATGTTGTCAAGCTGTGACCAGAGTGTGTACAGTAACAGAGTGAGATGTATGTGCATAATACTAATGTGTAATCTGGTACTTTGTGTGGCAACATTCAGGTAGTGATAACAAACATTGCTCCCACAGGTACGTCGGATACAAACACTGTGCCAAGAAATAAAAAACTTGATGCCCTGTACTGGTACTGTTTACTCTGGTATTGTATAGAATTGTGAGTGTTGCAGTTGCTCTGAATAATAAAGTATCACTGATCACTGACACCCACACTGTGCTACATAGTATAACTGTGTAGGAAAGCCTGTATGAGAGTGTTGTAAGTCACTAAAGGTTGAAGAGGACAATAGTCTAGATATGTCCCAGTTCACCTGCATGTGGTCATGACATGACCAGAGTCTGTGCAGAAAGAGATGGACAGGTATGTGCACATCAACCTGGAATCTGGGAGTATGTGTAGAAACAGTTAGTTAGTGTTAACACACATTTCCTCCACAGGTATAATAGGTAAGAGGTGTATACTGCAGGTAAAACCAGTTCATGTATAAAGATGATGATAGCCATATCACTGTCCAAACTAAGGCAATAGGGTAGTGTAGTAATACTTGTAAGGTACAGATAACAGCACTGACTAGGAAAGTAATGTGAACTACAGGAATATACTAGTTGTTAACTGATATCTTTCTCTCCCCACCATATCTCCAACAATAAACTAAATACCCACCTCAACTGGTATGTGATGACTTCACTGTTCTGTTGGGACATATGTTCTATTGGTTGATAATTATTTAAAGCTGTTTCCATGCAAGCGTTATGTTGAAATACTCCAACACTGGTGACATGGTGCCATCAATGTACCTGCATGCTGCTGTTATTACCACTGTGATCCCATATATGCATGTGTTCTGTTTGCTATGCAACTGTTCCGTATCTGGTGTCTGGGTTAATGGGAATATCTGTGCAAGCTGTTATACCTAACCCTGGAATGTGTTGACTATTACTTACCCACATATGTTGATACACCATAAACACCATAGCACGTATAGGAATGTGAGTCCCAGCGGACCCACCTGTCCCACTTCAGTTGGCCATGGCAGTGGGCACCAGCACATCTGGGGCCCAACCTGGGACCTCCTCGTCCTTTGGGCCTGCACCACCTTCGGGTGGAACTGCCTCAGGGGATGGGGCTCACCACCTCTGGGAGTGGGTACGGACAGGAGCTGTCACCCATCGCCAGGTCCAGGTTGTGGTGCGTAGAGAGCTCAGTCAGCAGTTTGGAGATCTTCTATACCAGCTCAAGGGCTGCGTGTCATGACTAGAGGGTTGGCCTGGCTCTCTGAATAAGCCCCCAGCACAGCCACCTTCGGGGCAGTGAAAGTGCAGTGGTGACTGCCCATGGGTGAGGATCTCAGTCCCACTGTTTCCACTAGGGGAGCTCATGGGCTTCCAATTTCCTAACACCCCTCCCCATCAAGGTGTTTACCCCACACATGTGTCATATACCGCCCCTGTATGTTTCTTGTTTGTCTTATCTGTTAACCTACCCAATCTACCTCCCCAAATATACCTACTATCCCTCCCCAACATCCCACTCTCATATGAAAAAAAAAGGGCAGTCTGTTCCCAAAAAAAATATCACCCCATACATAGCTGTCTTGTGCACACATGTGTCCACTGGACACATTTAATCTGGTCTAATTGGCATCACAACATATTAATGTTGTCCTCACCCCTCTGTCAGGAGTTTGAGTGTCCAAATCTACCTCCAAAGTCAGTGTATATGCACAGCTGTTGCTGTAGAAGAAATTGGCAGCTATGGACCTTCCCTACACCCTCCTGCACATCCCTAGCTATTTCCCCTACTGTCTTTTCCTCTTTGTGCCCCTTTTTCACCACTTTCCTATCAACCCTTTTTTCTTTTAATGAAATTAGCGTGGGGGTAAGTGGGAGTAAGCACTTTTAAGCAGCAGTAAGTGGGTTTAAGCCTGTTTGCATGGGGGTAAGCAATGCCTACACAGGTTAAGCAAATTAGAAGCTGAGTATACGAAACTGTATCCAGAAGTTAGCAGTGCTTACCTCTGCGAAAACCCGTGGAAACGCGCTTACAACTGCTTAAAAGTGCATTAATCACTCTGTATCCAACGGCCCATGTTCTGCCCAGCAACAAAATAAACAGCCTCTGCAAGGCTCAAACCTAGGACCCTGCACAACATAGCCAAAGTGATTTACCACTAGGCCATGTCAGATATGCATAACCCTGCTGTTTTCACAAACATATCCAGCAATGTATTTAAACATGTAGATGTATGTGTGTGTGTGTGTGTGTGTGTGTGTGTGTGTGTGTGTGTGTGTGTGTGTGTGTGTGTGTGTGTGTGTGTGTGTGTGTGTGTGTGTGTGTGTACATATATTAATATCTAAATATACATACATACATACATATGCATACATCTATAGATATATATGTCTACATCTATATGTGTATATAAATACAACAATATATATATATATATATATATATATATATATATATATATATATATATATATATATATATATATATATATATATATATATATATATATATATATATATATATATATATATATATATATATATATATATATATATATATATATATATATATATATATATTTATATATATATATATATATATATATATATAATATATATATATATATATATATATATATATATATGTGTGTGTGTGTGTGTGTAAGCAGATATAGATATCTATATAGGTATATACAGACATACATCTGTAGATAAACATGGGAACATAACAAAAACATGTATGTCCACATGCACTGTTAATGGGGTTGAGAGGGCCCAAGCAACATCTGTTTTGTACGAATAGGTATTCCTCCCCCACAGCCAAACACGTCTACCCTGCAATACACTACCAACTGTTGCAGATCCCATAACCAGGACCTGACACAATATGGACACATGATATTAACAGTACTCCATCCCAGCTGTATGATGTCAGGCTGGTATCAGTAACATATCACGCAGTACAGTCTGGCTACCATAGGAAATGTACAATGTGGAAGCAATCAACATCCCTAGGATACATATACATAGACACATATATGCAGATACAGATATACACACACACACACACACACACACACACACACACATATATATATATATATATATATATATATATATATATATATATATGTAACTACACATGCACAAACAGAGATATGTATAGGAAGATACATATGTAGAAGGTGCACACAATACGGAACAGCCACTATGCCTACAGTTACCACCTTACCAACTGGACACTGTATGAGCCACCCATACAAATGACAATCATTGCCTGCAACATATACCCACAGAGAGGTCAAAGGATATAACACCACATACAGGTTTGCATACATGGGAAAGCTTTATTTGTATACTAGTACAGTTGTATATGCCATGTCATATAGCTGTTTAGACACCAACATCCATATAAACAGAGTAATGCAACTGTGAAGCAGTTATACTAATACAGTAGTCTGGAAAGGTTTACATATGTTGCTGTCCAGGCCAAGGCCTTCAAGTAGTACAATAGTAAAGACAGACTGGGCCACAGGATACCAAACAATCAACAGTAAGTAATGCAGATATATAGTCCAGCAGTCTCTACCTACACTCTGTACACAATCCCTAGGGGGTAAGGACCTCAGTTGACACAATGGGATGTATCTGTTACATAACAAGGCATAACTGACACCATCACAATCAAACTGACAAACAGAACAGTCTGTATGGCAGGAGGCAGTAGACCTGCATTTACCCAAGGTGAATTGTATGGTAATGTATAGCCAGATACCTTAAGGTAGCTTACCCCTGATACCCCCACATGTTGTAACAGCTTAGGTTAGTTATGGTGCATCCCCCCTAGCCTCAATAATACAGGGCCATATACCACTGTTATATACACTAGCGTCTGGCGTGCATAAGGGCACACATGTATTGTGTAGGTGAAGCCCACATATATATGGACCCAACCCCACAGTATGTCTGGGGGACACAACAGCAGTGGACTGATGGCTGGAATGGCAGCATGACATATTCACAGCCCACTACATAACAACCCCTGACAGCATGTTATATGTACAAAGCCTGGTATGTAGGTGGAGGACAGAGGCTGGAACACAGGCCCATATGTGTAAAACTGTCATTATACACTAAGCAAGTTGCTGGTGTTTCAAGATAGTCTGCAACATACCTTTAGTCAGGAATATGAAGTTAGAAACAGAAATGGATGTAGCCATGTACTGATAGCACTCAACACACACACACTGCCAGTGATATATCTGACACAAGACCTGTGTGGTGGACAGGAAAAACATAACAGGCACACCTCTGGCCATCAATAGGAGAGGCCCACAGTTGAGAGGTATGCAGACAGACTGCATTCCAAGTTAAACTAGTATGTACACACAAACACTGTAACACCTTTGCTATACAATGCATGCAACAACACTACTCACACTCTGTCTGTAGTTCTGGACCCTCCTACAAATATGTAGCTGGCCTGAGTGTGCAGGTTGTCCTGTAAGAGGTATTGCTATCTGCTGTCTGTAACACTGCTGTGCACACACAGGAAGGATGTCCATCATACAGGAAAGGTAAAGGGACCACGCCCACAAGATGTGGGGATTTATGGTAGTTGGTTGCCATGACAATGGTAATTGGAAGTACTACACAGCATGCTGCATGCAGGTAGCAAGTGGAGGACACTGATTGGTGCAGAGGCCATCACCTGATCATGTGCATCACCTACAAATTCCATGCTGCAATCTATGCAAAGCAACTCATCCTATTTACTGGAGAGATACTGAAAGAGAGAGAGAGAGAGAGAGAGAGAGAGAGAGAGAATGCATATAAGGCACAGAAAAAAAAGAAAACCATCTAGAAGAGTCTGTATTCCCAGAACAGGTATGTGAATTATACATGTATGTAATTGGCCTTAGTACCTGGTCCATAATAATGGGATAGATGATGTGGAATGATTTATATGTGCCTTCAGGTGTTGTTGTTGTAATGATGTTCAGCTGAACAACTGCTAAGGACAATAGAGTCTGTCGCTGTGGGTAGTGGGCCATACCCGTCAACCGTGCAGAGCAGCACTGACTGATAAGATGTAAGCCATCATAGTGTGTTGTGTAATGGGAAGTATGTATATTACGTGGCCAATAGCTGGTGGTGGAAGTAATGCCATTATGATGGACACATTGGTTCTACAGCCAACCTCTTGCAGGATACTCAGGTTAACTTGTATTCTAGCATGCAGGAATGCCATAGGTGTGTAATAGTGTTACCTACAATCTGGCCCTACCTATACCTCCCTAATGTCAAGCTGTGTCCATATGTGGCACCTGTCTGTGTTGTAGCAATGCAGAACAGTGCAGCTGTGCAGGAAGGTGTTGTGAGATTGTGGACCTGATGTCTGAATGTACCCCACATATAGGTATGCATATGTGTACATTTTATATAATTTTTTTTTTTTTTTTTTTTTTTAATTTTATTTTACATTTGTTGACCGGGCTAGTCTAGCTGGATATATGTCCATTTTCAGTAGAGGCCCGGGGAGAAAAGCTCCACACATAACATAACCAAGACAGATAGACAAATTGTTAATAAAGACTTATACATAAAAATATACATTTAAATCAACTAGTTAATAAAATCAGCATACATTAAAGGAACTCAAAAGTTTAAACTCATACACAATGTTCTGTCGATTTCAAAGCAAGTTTACCTAATACATACGGTTATGCAGTAAGGCATCAGCCATGTAGATTGCAGTAAAAGCTCGGAAGGGAAGAGAAGTAGAAGGAGTATAAAGGAAAGAAAATACTGGCACAAGGCAAGAGTCAGTAAGTAAGAGAGGAGAAGAAAAAAGACAGTCAAGACGAGGTGGGAGAGATAGTAGAAGTAGGTCAGAGCATAAGAGGACAGCAGGGAAAAGAAGCAGGGTAGAAGTTAGTTTTCAGGCAAAGTGAAGGGTTAAAGGTTAGGAGAGAGTAGGGAGAGGGAAGTTAGCCTGGAGTACTACAAGAACAGAGCCAGTGGTTTTGGAAATGTGGTTTGATTTGTTGTTTGAAGAGAGGTAGGGATGAGATTAGTGTTAACTCTTTAGGCAGCAAATTCCATACTCTGCCTACAGTATTGGTGAAAAGAGAGTCACCAGCTAAGTTGTGGGCCTTTATGGGTTTGGTCATAAGTTTGCAGGAGGAACAAAGAGAGGTGAGATTGTTATAATGGAGTAGAAGTTTTGAAAGTATAGGGGTGTTACTAGGTTGGTACAGTAATTTGTGGGCAATTGTAAGTTGTGAAATATTAAGATAGTTTTGTAGTTCCAGCCAGCCTAACTGTTTCAAATTGAGGCAGTGATGTGTTCTAAAAGGGTTACCAGTGGCTAAGCGGCAATGTATTATAGCAAGTTGCTAGTTTGTTTAGGTTAGTTTTTTTAAGGTTGGTGAAGATGGGAGAGGCATAGAAGAGAGTAGATATAAGATGGGAGTGAGCAATAGTAGCTCTAGTAGATGGGGTAAGAAATGGTTTACGGTATAATGATCCAATTTTTCTGTTAACAATTTTGATGGTGTTGTTGATGTGTTGGTCAAAAGAGAGATTGTTATCAATGGTAATTCCTAGTAGTTTTGTTGTGGAGTCAGGAGATGATAGTGTTGCTGTTTGAGTAGATAGAGAAGTTAAGTGAGAGGTACGAGTGGTGGGGGTGAAGAGGAGAAGTTTGGTTTTGGCATTGAGAAGTAGATACCCTAGTAAACCATGTTTCTACAGTGTTGAAAGTAGTTTGAGTTAGAGTGGTTAGATCAGAGGAGGTGGATGCTGAACAAATGATAGTAGAGTCGTGTGTATATTGAATGGAGGTAGCTTGACGAATTAAAAAGAGGAGATCATTAATATAGAGGAGAAGAGGAGAGGACCAAGGATAGAGCCCTGAGGGACACCAATTGCAATGGGTAGTAAGGAGGAGATATGGTTTTCCCCAAAGAACGGCTTGTTGTCTGTTACTGAGGTATGATGTAAACCATTTGATGGCATGGCTATCAAATGAGAGGATTTGAGAATGCTAATTAGAGAAGAGTGGTTGACCATGTCAAAAGCTTTAGAGAGGTCAATGAATAGGGCAGAAGAGAGTAGGTTCTTGTTGCGATTGCTGTTAATGGTATCTGCAAAGGAAAGGAGGGCAGTGGTAGTACTATGGTGAGGTCTAAAGCCATGCTGACAGTTAGCTAAAATATTGTGAAGAGATAGGTACGGTACCAGTTGCTGATGTATACATTTCTCCATAATTTTTGCTAATGGAGAGAGAAGAGCAATAGGTCTGAAGTTGGAATAGTCAATAGAGTTACCGCCTTTATGTACTGGGATAATATGAGAGATTTTCCAGATATGAGGGATGGTTCCTTCTTGGATGGTTCTATTTATGAGTAAAGTAATTGGGTAAGCAATTTCTTTGGCTGCTTTTTGTAAAAATAGGGGAGGGAGCTTGTCAGCAGAGGGAGTACAAGGTTTGAGTTTGAGAAGTAGTTTGAAGATGGAAGAGGTAGAGATGGGTTGTAAAGAGAAGCTACAGGTAGAGTTTAAGTGATTGTTAGGAGGATAAAAGATATTAGTATTTAATTGTATATATATATATATATATATATATATATATATATATATATATATATATATATACATGTATGTCCACAAATATACAGATACCCATGTGTAGTCATATATATATGAGCACATATATACATCACATATATCTACACATATATAGATATATACCTATATGCACATGTCTACATATATACAAACACACACACAAACATATATGTATGTACATACATGTCCCCTATATTACTACCACAGTGCTGCATGCTATGTGTGAGAAAACAGCACACAAAGCAATACACACATATATCTACAGCTGTCAGTGTGTGCAACATGGTAGGGTATGTCACATGTGAACCCCTTGTTAGGACCACATTGCCCTTGTCTGTGAAGTATGGGAATATGGCGATGTATGGCAGGTATAGTTGTGGAGGTGGTCATGGTTGGTAGATATACAGGACAGCCTACAGGGGTGATATGTGACACATGTGGTGGGTAAACACCCTGGACAGTGTGTGTGGCCTATGATGTGGATGCCCCATGGGCCCCAATATGGATACAGTGGGAACAAGCCTCCCACCCACTGCTATTCACAACAGCAGTCCACGTCCTGAAGGTGTCTGGCCTGAAAGCTGAGCAGGAGGAGCATGTGGGCCCTGTGAATGTGTACTGGGTGCCTCAAGGTGATGTAGTACATCCCACATGTGTCTGTGGTGCCCATTATGGAACAGACCCTGGACTTGACCTCAGGGGACAGGAACATGTCTGTGTGTGCCCCTGGTGGGGGATAACATCCCGTGGGTTGGTTCCACCTGACAGTATTGCTGGACCAATACATGAGGAGGCCCCAGGGTGGGACACACATGTGATGTGGCCTGGTAACATGGGCAGATGAGTTTGGAGAGGTGGTTCTGCTGGACAATAGTACATATACATGCTATTGTGTCACTGTTATAGAACATATGTTGGTAGTAATAGTCTACACAATCCCAGAACATATCCAACAGCATCCATAGATAACCGCAATAACACAGTATGTCAGATGTGCAGCACAGACATAGTAAGCATACCACAGGCATATATGGAGCCATTGTGGCTCTGACAATGGCATGCAGGTGAATAGTCTGTAAAAGTCCAGCAATGATAGTGTCCACATAGGGAACATGGCTACAAACACATTGCACAAAGTGTGGTACAGTACAATATCTGCCCCACTGGTGGGTATGCTGTAGCCATACCTATTAAGTTGTGTGTACAGTTTTTTGTTCTGATATGGTGGGGGTGACAGTGAGGTGTATTAAGAACTGTGGTAATCTTGCTGCATGACTTGCTCACACCTGTGTCCATCTTTATGTCTTTCAGGCATAATGTCTCATGGAAGGCTGCCAGCCTACACAGCAGTGGAAAATGAAATCTTGCTGAATTAACTCATACAGCACTATGCAACTATGTTTGGCCGGGCTGCCTACAATCAGCAGGACCAGACCGCCCTGGGAAACGACTTAGTCGACAGAGTCAATGATGTCGGGCTGCACAACCGCAGTTATGAGCAGGTCTGGCATCATTGTTCTAACCTGCTTTGCAATACCCATCAGTGTACTGCTGCAGTCCCAGGGATCACCTCGCCATGGGGAGGGGGCCATGCCATCCACCCCCCCGACACATGTGGAGCAGCTCTTGGCCAGCCTCGTGGCAACTGCCCGCCTAGTCAGCCACCAACTGCCAGACACCTTTGTGGAGGTGGGTGCCACCCACACACCAGCCAAGGAGCATGCAGGTAAGGCCACAGGGCACATCCATAGACCACTGTTGCATATACATCCACATCGGTACAGGTAGATCATGCATATCTGACATGTCATAGATATATTTTGTTGCTGCATAGTAGTGATAAACAGATGTCCATATGTGGTAGTATTGTGGAAATGTACTGTTGATGTATCGTAATACTGCACCCACCCTGTAGCAATGCCACAGTTGTGGCCACTGACTTTGCATCTCTCACCCTCTTATGTAGGTCCCTCCAGGATACCACCAAGGCAGTAGCCTGTAGCTGGTGAGTATGGTTTATGTAGATGCTTGCCAATACACTGGGCATGTAATGGCAATGGTATATTCCATGCACACATCTAACACACCTACCCGGAATGCATGCTGTACATGTGCATGTATTGTTGCTGTGAAATGCATGGCATCACAGGGGTGACCATGATGGGGTATTGGAAGGGTATGTCAGACACCTGCATGATAACTAACATCCTGTCATTGTAGAATGTGTCCACAGGGAGTAACATAATGGTGGGAAACATGGCTTACAGTAGGGACATGTTTGGAACAACACCCATATACAGGGCAACACCAGTGTATATACCTGTAGGACAATGGCAACTGCTGCAGAGATACACTATGGCATAAGGCATTACAGTGGTCCACATTATCAGCTGGGACAAGGCTGTAACATGTGGTGTTCAGTGTATGGGACAGTGCAAAGTGACACATGTGTAAGGCTTACTTGTTATGTATCTGCAAAAAGGCTGAAGGAGGGGGAGGGGTGTCAGCATGACACACCAGTGCACTGCAGCAGGGCTCTTAAGGATGCTAGGAATGGCTGTATCTGCACATAGTCAGGTGCAGGACATGTGGCAGCTGTAACACTACCCGCACAGCAATAGAAATGGCAGTGTGTGTGAACACCAAGGGATGTGCACATGAGTAGACCTTGAAATCATGCAGATTAGGGGGACATGTGTAAGGCAGAGTGAACATATGCTAGCAAATGCAGATGGCCCATGCTGGTATACCCCTGCCAGGAGTAGTGACTGCTGTAGTACACACAGCAAGAGGTGCAACAAACCATCATGATAAGGGTGCACACGTATGCCCACATGGTGTGTATGCATTGTGGTCAGCATCCGCACACCTAACACATTCCGTAGATACTGCATGTGAAAGTACAGGACATATGTCACATATCGGGCTCATGTACTGTTAAGATATGCAGTGATGTGGTCCCATGGCAGATCAAGGATGGATGCATCATATCAATAAGGGTGTGTACATCCCCATAGCCATGGTATGCTCTGATGGTTGTCAGTGTAAAAGTATTGGATTGGTCATATATGGTCCGCTGATGTTGAGAGCTGTGAATCAGACATAAGGCATTCACAAATGACATCTGTCCACATACCATCCCAGGGATATGTTGCTGGAAAACATAGGGGTTGTGAGCATTAAAGTTGACATAACTGACACAGTAGTACACATTCAACAATGATACACCTGTGAGGTGTGGTGCACAGTACATGGCAGGGTGCAGAACAGGTGCACAGCAATACTGTGTACATGGTGCAGTGGTATCCAGGGGAAGGGGCTTCACCTAGTGACACAGCACATGAATCACACACATGTATACTGTTGCTAGCATGGATTGACTATAGCTGCACTGCATGCTGTTGGGTACCATGGTATGCATGTTGACAGAGGGGTAATAGGAGGACTGTGTGTACTATCATTTTGCAACCTCACCTGTATGTGTGTGTGTGCATCCTGGTGGGTAGTTAGTTTGTCTGTAGGGTCACTCTGGTGAAACAGAGGGAGGTTGATGCATGTAGGATGCATGTGTGCATGTGTGTGTGTTTGTGTGGCTGGCCATGTATGCACGTGTGTGATTATAGGGTGTTCATACAGCAGTACCTCCCTCTGGGATCATGCAGTACATGGACATGGACTGCCACATTGCACACCAGTAATACTTGTCATGTGTGTAATCACAGGACAGGTGATAGTATGATATGGTCTGTAGCATGGAACAAGCATTGAGTGGGGAGGTAGACACCAGATACACCCTTAATATCACATTCAGCAGAGAGGTCACCTACAGCCCATGTATGCAGCACTACAGATGCATTGGAGAAGTACTAATCAACACCAGGGAGTGTATCCAAATATTACAGTTGTCACATGATAGGCTGATTGAGCAGCATATCTGGCATGTACTGAGCATTACATACACATGACACACCAGTGCATGATATTATGGATAGAACATAGTAGCCCACACATATAGGGGCCATGCTCATGATGTCCGGACATACACAGGGTGAACACCGAATGACAGCAGTGAGGCCATCTAAAACCATTACACACAGGTCAGGCAGGTAATGTAGTAACAGGTCTTGTGTTATGATTGCTTGTGTAGGCATTTAGAGGACTGATATGTTAATGAGTGGTGTCAATGTGTGTATGTTACCAAGTGTGATGCAGGATGGGGTACACATGAACATATACATGGGACTGCCTGTAAAGTCATGGACAGGTAGGTATTACGGTGGTGTGTGTGTGTGTGTGTGTGTGTGTGTGTGTGTGTGTGTGTGTGTGTGTGTGTGTGTGTGTGTGTGTGTGTGTGTGTGTGTGTGTGTGTGTGTGTGTGTGTGTGTGTGCACTGTTAGGCAATGCTGTACAGATTTTAAAGTGCATTTATTGTTTTCCTCCACAGGTGACGAGCTGGGTCAGTGTCCCTCCTGCATGCAATCTGATGCTGGTGTTCATACAGACACCGAAGATGATGAAAGTACTATTGAGGCACAGGTGGGGTTGTCAGGGGCCGATACTGCACCATCATTTGACATCCACCTTTTAGCCACCCCAACCCTGCACACAGTTTCAGTGCCTATACATACCCCTTCACCAGTGGCCATAGTGGAGGGACAGCTGGTGTTTGGTGGCAGTGCCCAGGAAAGTGTGGTAACCATGCCTGCTGTGTCTGGTTGCAGTAGCCATAGCCAGATGTCCGGCAGAGCACCACATAGGCAGTTGTCCCAGGGTGCTCATGGTAGGACCGCTGGACATCATGACCCTGGCAGAGGTGACATAGCTGGTACCAGCAGGCACATGTTTCAGGCTGTCATGGCGGCACAGGCACATATGGAACATTACACCAGACAGGGCCTGGGGCTGCAGAGGGCTGCTCTCACAACTGTAAGCAACAACATCCGTGAACTGTCTGGTGCCATCCGTGCTTATACTGAGCTCATGGATAGATGGCATGGTGAGATTATGGCCTTCATCACCAGTGATGTGTCCATGCTTGAACATATGGTGGGGGGTGCAACAACGGCCGCATGGACGTAGGCCAGCAACACCAACAGCTGGCAGTCAACATGGATGTACTAGGACACCAAGGGACTCCCATAGCAGCAGTACCAGTCCTGACAGTGCGGTGGGGTGCTGTCCACACCACACCACAGCAGACCATGTGCACGTGGCCCTGGCCAGTCCCAGGAGGGACCTGGTACCAGCAGACATTTGTCATTGGCAGGTGAGAGTATCACATCAAGGCCTGTACCTGGATATGTCCATGAAACCCCTGGCAGGCACAGTCCACATGCCCGTGGCCAGAGGCAGTGAACTGCACACCCTGTCAGGTATGGTCTGTAGCTGTCCATAAGCACCTGTGTAGGGCAGCCACATAGCAGAACTGTGTGCATGCATACCCACACACTATACAAACACACCTAGGGTGATCCCATACCTACACACACAGCTCACCTCAGTAGACCCCTCACCCACACACATGGTGTCAAATGTATGGCCCACCCTCGACCTCTGGCAAACCAACAACACACCCTGTGCATATGATGATAGCTGTGCCACATCCCTGTCATCCATACCATCAATGCAGGGACAGGCTAATATGGCTCTGATACACATGGTGACTGTACTACAGTCTACCACAGTACTGCAGTGTAACATGTTGTAAGGAGTAAAATGTAATGCATATATGTCAGGTAGTGTAGCCCTCCAGCAATGATGCATTATAGCTGTTAGTAACACTGGTTGATTGTGGTCTCTATAATGTTATCCATTTGTGTTGTAGGTGTACATGTGTCACCATGAGGATGCCCTGTGCATATGATGATACCTGTGCCACATCCCAGTTATCCATACTATCAATGCAGGGACAGGCTAATATGGTTCTGATGCACACGGTGACTGTACTACAGTGTACCACAGTACTGCAGTGTAACATGTTGTAAGGAGTAAAATGTAATGCATATATGTCAGGTAGTGTAGCCCTCCAGCAATGATGCATTATAGCTGTTAGTAACACTGGTTGATTGTGGTCTCTATAATGGTATCCATTTGTGTTGTAGGTGTACATGTGTCACCATGAGGATGCCCTGTGCATATGATGATACCTGTGCCACATCCCAGTTATCCATACTATCAATGCAGGGACAGGCTAATATGGTTCTGATGCACACAGTGACTGTACTACAGTGTACCACAGTACTGCAGTGCAACACGCTGTAAGGAGTGAGGTGTAATGCATATATGTCAGGTAGTGTAGCCATCCAGCAATGATGCATTATAGCTGTTAGTAGCACTGGTTGATTGCGGTCTCTATAATGTTATCCATTTGTGTTGTAGGTGTGCATGTGTCAGAACGAGGATGGCCTGCAGTCATATTCCACAACGGGGTATGGCACTGTGGTGACACCATGGCTGTGACATATCTAGGGTACAGTTGAACACATGTCACAGGTTAGTATAACGGTTATTGCCTGTGCCACATGGATAGGTGACCCACTGGGGCATGTATACCCTGCAACCTGATATAGACCCATCCACATACATGCACACTGTTGCTTGGCAACACTGGGACTAGACCCCCTACCTAGGTATGTAGTGATACTGAAGTGTGTGGCTTACACTGCATACACCACACAGCATTTAGGGTGAGGTGTGTCCCAGGTTACATGTTACATACAGAACATCCCCAGACATGTACAGTATGCTAATGGGGGATGTAATGAGTGTATATGGACAATACATAGTGTGACATACCTTCATATACACATTAACAGACACATAACAGGCAGACACACATCCAAGAGACCAGGGCCTATCGCTGCTAACTAACTTGACCATGTGTCCAGTGTGTTACAGGTAGGCTGCACACAGCACATGCATAACTGGCCTGGACTGTGGAATACACATGTACCTGCATATATAGCAGGCTCTACAGGCATGTCACAGCACAGAGTAACAGACACCTGTGTAAAAGTGCATAACCACAACCAATGTGAACACAGCCACATATGGTAAGCTAGCATAATATTACAGTATATGGACTATCTGATCAACACCATCCTCATATGTGCCACTCACACACTAACCCTACATATACTGGGCCGGTACACAGGGTGGTCCGATGCCTGTCTGTGGTATGGGATATGTGTGTGTTTGGCCCAACAAACATGTAAGCCGATAGGGTAACATACAGTGGAGCAGCATGTAACATCAGATAGAACAGGACCAAGAGCAATGACATCTACCACAGTCTGTACACAGGCCAAGGTACATATTCACAATACACACACTGTCGACAATCACCATAAGTACACAGACCTCAGGACTGTACACACAACCACAGAATGCCCAGGTTATGTCCTCAAATATAACCCCTACTGTACATAACATGTGTAGCAGTCTGATATCTCACTGGCTTGTAATCAGATATGATGTCAATAAATATGGTGTACAGAACATAAGCACCTCTTACTGCATGACATATGTACAAAGGTTGACATACTTGTGGCTGGAGGCACAAACACAGGGCCAATATTGACATGTTGCTGTGATAACCTCATACATTTACTGTTGTAACGGGGTTTGTTGCAACATATGTCCTATGAGGGATATGAAGTCAGTAACTCTCATGGCTGTCACCATGTACTGACCACAATCCTCACACTATGCTTCTGCAGTTCACAGATAGGTGCTCTGTGGGTAGCACAAGAAACAAAAGGCACCACACACTGCCCAGTCTGCAGATGACCCTACAGATGGGGGTTTCCTCATAAACATAGCATGGATATGACAGGAATTAAAACATGTAGGACAGCCATATCCACACACACCCTGTTAAACCAACATTGCTCCAAATGCAGTATAGCAGCACTTACATTCTGTAGTCATGTCAGGCCCATCCCCCTCCTGTGTGTTGGCCTGTTTCCACAGTGTATGTTGTTAGAGGTAAATCCCCAATCCATCTGTGATGCTGTTTACCAAACAGCAGATCTATGTCCTGCTCACAGTGAATGAAAAGGTCCAACACCAAAATGATGTTCCTAGATATTGGAGGGTGTTTTCATGCAATTGACTATGGGAATGTTACCACAGCTGTTCCGCATGAAATCAGCTAGAGGAGGGATGCAATTCATGCAGAGGCCATCAGCTGATCATGAGCATCACTTACAATACACCTGCTGCATAAGCAAAGCAGGTGTAAGTCTCCACATCCACCAGAGAGGGAGTAAGAGAGGCAGACAGAGGCAAAGATAGGCCAGGGAGGGGTGGGAGAGTAAAACTTAAGCATGTTTGTGTCACACACCACCAGTACAGGGTATCAAACCCCTGACTGATTAAGTATTGCTATCACATGTCTATGCAGTTATTGGATGCGCCACATAGCTTACATGTTGAGGAGCCCTCCAAGCGTATATGTGATGGTGAGTGACATCTGCAACAGTGATATGGTAGCTATACATTAGGTGTAGTACACGAGCCTGTCCACATGAACAGGTGTCAGAGTCAACACAGCCATACTCTCTCAGGGACCCACACACATTGATACACTTGACAGGGTTAGGAATACAACTCCTCACTAGTTAGATTGCCACAATACAGTACTGTGCAGGTATCACTTGCAGCACAGGGGTTATCTGGAGATTATATGGGCAAAGGGTATGTGGACGTGTCTGACATCAGACAGCATGCTTCAGTATGCCAATGGGGGTTGTGGTGAGTGTGAATGTGGTCATAGGCGTCATACACCACACATACAGACACAGAGTGCCAGTACTGACATGCATGGGTGCATTGCTTCATGGGTGTGTTGTGGTCGACTGTGCCAATGGCTATACAAGGCTAGGAGATGGGTATACTTGGCATCAGGCCACATGACAATGGACTGCAGTGTGGCTCAGGGGTGTAGTGCCTGGATTGGCCCACATAGGTGGGTATTGTATCCACCATCCAGTCACCTGGGTAACTATTGTGTGTGGCCATTGCTGTGCATTGCATGCCATGTATGTGTTCCTTAGTCCATGACATGGATGGTGTCTGGGATGTGCACGCATCCCACATGCATGTACAGTGACATGTGTAACTGTACCTGGGGTGTTTGTCCATGTTGTGTACACAGATTGTTATCATCAGATGTGCCAGTCCTGGCCTCATGTGGTGGGAACTGGTAATGGACAGCAGGTTGACCCTGCACCTACATTGATAGCTTGATACAGGTATTCTCTGGTGTCAGTGGTATCTGTCCATACAGGACATGTGTTTAAGGCATGGTATGTCCTTTGTGGGTCACATTTGATGGCACCACAGGTGTTGAAGGTGTCCAGTAGGGAACATAGGGAAGGTGCATGGTCTGCATGTATGTGCCTATTGGACTGATGGACAGAGTGCCATGACTTCTGTAGCCGACTGCATTCACACCATGGTTACTATCAGTGAGCAATATGCAGGGAACTACCAACATAGCGGTTATTGCCTGGGCAAGTTTGTGTGTGTGTGTGTGTGTGTGTGTGTGTGTGTGTGTGTGTGTGTGTGTGTGTGTGTGTGTGTGTATGAGACTTGGGTTGACAGTGTTCTCTGGGTAATACAAGAGTAGCTAACTTTGTTCAACAGGCCTTGATGTCACATGTAGGGGTATGGATTTGCATCCCAGCCTCTCGGCTATTTCACATCTGTTATCCCTGTAAGGTGGACATTGTGACATATACTAGGGCCACCATATAAGAAATTTGCAAAACTTGCTACACAATGAGTCCAGTTGTTACACACTGACAGCCACCTCCACACATGATGTGAATGACAAACACACACACACACACACACACACACACACACACACACACACACACACACACACACACACACACAGAAACACAGACACACACACACACCTGCCATGTCTGGGATTATAACTCCTACCTAACTAGGTTATTACACTACAGCACTACGCAGTTATAGGAAGTGCCACAGAGATTACTGGAGTACTCCTTCCCCAAAGGTGTATTTCACAGTGAATGACATCAGCAGGCTTGCCAAAGTAGGGCATTTGAATTGTAGTGAGTGTGACTAGCCTAAAAAGCATTGCTCCCTACACAGACATAGAAACACACACACAAACATCCACACCTGCCATGTGTAGAAATAGAACCCCTACCAGAGTTCTATATCACACTACAGCATTATGCTTTTATAGGATGCACCACAAGGATTCTTGGAGTATTCCTTCCCCAAAGGTGTATTTCACAGTGAATGACATCAGCAGGCTTGCCAAATTAGGGCATTTGAATTGTAGTGAGTGTGACTAGCCTAAAATACATTGCTCCCTAAACAGACAGGCATACACACAAACACACACACAGTTGCCATGTCTGAGATTAGAACTCCTACCTAACCAGTTTATCACAATACAGCAGTACACAGTTATAGGACATGCCATGGAGATTACTGGCCAACACCTTTCCCAAAGGTGTATTTCATAGTGAATGACATCAGCAGCCTTGCCAAAGTAGGGCATTTGAATTGTAGTGAGTGTGACTAGCCTAATATGCATTGCTCCCTACACAGACAGGGACAAACACACACACACAGTTGCCATGTATGGGATTAGAACTCCTACCTAACTAGTTTATCACACTACAGCACTACACAGTTATAGGACATGCCATAGAGATTACTGGCCTACACCTTTCCCAAAGGTGTATTTCATAGTGAATGACATCAGCAGCCTTGCCAAAGTAGGGCATTTGAATTGTAGTGTGTGTGACTAGCCTAAAATGCATTGCTCCCTACACAGACAGGGACACACACAAACACACACAGTTGTCTTGTCTGGCATTATGACTCCTACCTAACTAGTTTATCACACTACAGCAGTACGCAGTTATAGGGCGTGCCATGGAGATTACTGGCCTAAACCTTTCCCAAAGGTGTATTTCACAGTGAATGACATCAGCAGCCTTGCCAAAGTAGAGGATTTGAATTGTATTGTGTGTGGCTAGCCTAAAATGCATTGCTTCCTACACAGACAGTGACACACACAAACACACACACACTTACCATGTCTGGGATTAGAATTTCTACCTAACTATTTTATCACTCTACAGCAGTCCCCACAGAGATAACTGGCCTACACCATTCTCAAAGGTGTATTTCACAGTGAATGACATCAGCAGCCTTGCCAAAGTAGGGCATTTGAATTGTAGTGAGTGTGACTAGCCTAAAAAGCATTGCTCTCTATGCAGAGACACATGCGCGCGCACGCACACGCACACACACACACACACACACACACACACACACACACACACACACACACACACACACACACTTTTACCATGTCTGGGATTAGAACTCCTACCTAACTAGTTTATCACACTACAGCAGTATGCAGGTATAGGATGTGCCATGGATATTACTGGGCTACACCTTTCCCAAAGGTGTATTTCAAAGTGGATGACCTCAGTAGGCTTGTCATAGTAGGGTATGGGGAGGGCAGTGTGTGTGCATGGGCCATAACCCATTCATCTAGAGGTTGACACACCACATGTGGGCACACGCAGGGGTATATTCCATAGGTACATGTATACAGCTGCTAGATGACTTCTTCCTTGGACAGTCATGTTGCACAGCTAGCACTTGCACCACATAGTCTGTAATGCTGATGGATATCAGTGGCTATTGTCTACAGTGAGTGACATTTACACCTCATGTGGTTGTAGCCATTTGGCTGTGTGCTGGGTGGGACAGGTCTCATGATGGATGGCTCCTTGTCACAGTCACTCTCTTCCACACATCTATGTACATCTACGTTTGGCTTATTATAGTGTATTGTCCTTGGATATATGTCTGTATTCCTATCCACTGTGTGCAAAGTATGACTGGTGCATACTGAGGAGTGTATGCACTAATATCTGCAACTGCCAGATATGTATGGTCCACTGTTGTTTGCAGACATGGGCTTCATTTGTTTAAGTGTGTGAGCATGTCCAGTATGACCTTTCAGTATGTTGCTGTCCAACATTACCTTTCTGTGTGTGTGCGTGAGCATGCCCAGTATGCCCTTCGGTATTGAATGTGTGGATGGATTCCAGGTAGTTTGTACTCCAGTGCAGACCTTTGTGTTGTATACCTACAGGTAGCAAACTGTTTCTGCAGGATATTCGTCGATCATTTGGCAATATGGGGACAAACTGTGCAGGGGATAGTGTGTACTGTAGGTGATTGTGTCTGTGCTGCTTCAGCTATGTGGTACTGCTGTTAGCAGAGATATTCAGACATGTGTACTGTTATACACTGTGATGTCTTCTGTCCTCATGTACTGTCAGGTGGACATTGTTGCTCACAGTGATGTCTTGAAGGACAAGGGTGACTGCAGCTGTGTCTGGTATTGTGGGCAGACGCCTACATATTCATGGTAAGTTATGTCATTCTGGAGGGGGAGCTGCAGACACTTGCTGCTGGGTCTGTGTATTTGGTTCAGCACCTTGGCACAGTGCTAGCAGAGGATCCCATACTTGTACATCCATCAACATGACAGTATGGCCTTATCTTTCTGTGGCAATACCTCACAGCTCTACAGATTCACACAGGTTACCCAGAGGCAGGGGGCATGAGTCAGAACATTACCCCTATTGTGGTGTACGGTCAATTATGTAGCCACCCATTTATGTGTTTGCAGCCAGGGATAGTGTGTGCACACAGCTTTGTATCAGACCTTTCACATTCCATGCTGCCATGCACCCCCCCCCCACCGTTAGTCTATCCTCTTCCATACATTATGCATATATTCTCTGATACTTTCCTAAGGTTATCACCCCATCACAGTTGTGTTTTGGTCTACAGTTCATGCAGTGGGACATGGTGGACATGTTACTGTGGTTTGTCCACATGACCTTTCATATGGCCTATGTGGAGTGTGTTATGTTGTTATTTGGGTGTCCATGACATAACATGCATTGGCAGTACGTGTGAGACACAGGCCTTTGGCAGAGGCCTGTGGGCCATTTGGTGTTGATGTGGGCCATATGTGGCAGGCCATTGCATTCTGTCAGTCCTAGAGTCTCAGACAGCCATACAGTATATTCCCCTGGGGTGACAGGGTAGTTGTTCTAGGTGTTCATGCCAATACTTTCTATCAGTCTTGATCAGGTGGTGTGGATGCTGGTAGGGTGCTACCTATGGCTAGGGACACACCTGCATGCGACACTTGCACTGCATGCTGCATTCTTTTGCTATTGCCATATACAGGTGGGGTCATATTGTACCCATTCCCCACAGCATGGATATGACCAGAGAGGTACCTGTGGGTGGTGTTTGGGTGAGCTGGGTGCATGTGTGCTATGGACACTACTTGCATCTGACACACAGATATGCATGGGGCATTCCAGTTATGCTGGCATGTGTAGGTACATCAGCTATTTCCCAATACATCAGTCCTACCTCCTTTGTGATCTGCAAGTGTTCGGGCATACAACACTGGTATCCCCTACTACAGGTCCAGATAATGTGATGCATACCTATTTGTACAATTCCAAGGGTGTCTCCATCTCACAATTACACAATATATATTGTATGTCTGGGGTACTTTCCCCTGTGTACTGCTTGTATATCTAGCCCAACAGCAGTGCCATGTCAATCTTTCAGATGGTGGCACATATTACCACCATACATTTACAATGGCTTACTGATAGCATGTGTTATACTGGTGGGAATTGCCTTAGGCACTGCAGTTGTGAGGACTTGGCCCTCTCATCAGAAGTAGTGGGCAATGGCCACCAGGTCATACCTCAACATGCATACATACTGACCACTCTCACACAATATGAAACACACACCAACCTAACACACACATACCTGCATATTGTGCAAATGCTACAATCTATCCTGCTACCTTGGCCACCTCTGGGCATCTGTGCTCCACAAGTATTATACCTACACATACATGTTACTACATTTCTACATAGGGTTGTGGGGGGGACACCTGACTGTTACAACGTGTGTACATCAGATTGGGGGGCACACCAGACCATTACTACATTTCTAAATAGGTTTGGAGGGCACACCTGACTGTTACTATATTTCTAAGTAGGGTTGGAGGAGCACACCTGACTGTTTCTACATTTCTACACAGGACTGGAGGAGATTGCACACTTGTCTGTTTCTACATTTCTACACAGAGGTTGGGAGGGGGCACACCTGACTGTTACTACATTTCTACACTGGATTGGGGGAAGGGGCACACCTGACTGTTTCTACGTGTCTACATAGGAGTGGGGGCATACCTGACTGTTACTACATTTCTACATAGAATTGGGGGGGCACACCTGACTGTTTCTATATTTCTACACAAAATTGGAGGAGGCACACCTGACTGTTTCTACATTTCTACACAGGACTGGAGGAGATTGCACACCTGTCTGTTTCTACATTTCTACACAGAGGTTGGGAGGGGGCACACCTGACTGTTACTAAATTTCTACACTGGATTGGGGGGAAGGGGCACACCTGACTGTTTCTACATGTCTACATAGGAGTGGGGGGCACACCTGACTGTTACTACATTTCTACATAGGATGGGGGGGGCACACCCCTGACTGTTTCTACATTTATACACAGAATTGGAGGAGGCACACCTGACTATTTCTACATCTCTACACAGGATTGGGGGGCACACCTGACTGTTTCTACATTTCTACACAGAATGGAGGGGGGGCACATGCCTCTCTTTCTACATTTCTACACAGAGGTTGGGAGGGGTCACACCTGACTGTTACTACATTTCTACACTGGATTGGGGGAGGGGCACACCTGACTGCTTCTACATGTCTACATAGGAGTGGGGACACACCTGACTGTTACTACATTTCTACATAGGATTGGGGGACACACCTGACTGTTTCTACATCTATACACAGAAATAGGGGGGCACACCTGACTATTTCTACATCTTACACAGGTTTGGGGGGCACACCTGACTGTTTCAACATTTCTACATAGGATTGGAGGGGCACACCTGACTGTTTCTACATTGTTACATAGGATTGGGAGCACATCTGACTGTTTCTATATTTCTACACAGAATGGGGGGGCACACCTGACTATTTCTACATTCCTACACAGGATTGGGGGCACACCTGACTGTTTCTACATAGGATTGGGGGGCACACCTGACTCTTTCTACATTTTTACATAGGATGGGAGGCACACCTGACTGTTTCTACATCTATACACAGACGTGGGGGGCACACCTGACTATTTCTACATTTTTACACAGGTTTGGGGGGCACACCTGGCTCTTTCTACATTTCTACACAGGTTTGGGGGTCACACCTGACTGCTTCTACATTTCCACAAAGGATTGGGGGGTCACACCTGACTGTTACTACATTTCTACATAGCATGGGGGGCACACCCTGACTGTTTCTACATTTATATACAGAATTGGGGGGGCAGACCTGACTATTTCTACATCTCTACACAGGATTGGGGGAGCACACCTGACTGTTACTACATTTCTACATAGGATGGAGGGCACACCTGTCTGTTTCTACGTTTCTACACACAAATGGGGGGACACATCTGACTATTTCTACATTTCTACACTGGATTGGGGGCACACCTGACTGTTTCTACATTTCTACACAGGATTGGGGGGCACACCTGACTGTTTCTACATTTCTACACATGATGGGGAGGCACACCTGACACTTGTACACATTTGCTATGACTGTACTGGTATGTCTGGTACTCTTTTTCATTCTGTATTCTAACCGATCATTCTGAGTAGAGGGATATCAGAGCACTACAGGTCTTAGGTTTGATTGACCTACATTTTAGTTTCTGACTTCCTACCCTTCAGAACTAGCATCTCACTGCCTGACCTGATGTAGTCTGTCTGTGTAGGCCTGGGGGGTGGTTACCCATAGGCATCATTCAGAGGCCATAGCACAGCCTTTGTTTGTGTTTGTCTACACCTGTCCTGCTGGCTGAGACTGTTGTTGGGTATGTGAACCTCCCTGACTGGCATGTGTGAGTCATATGGACATACATGTGACCCAGCACATTTCCTGTAGTGGGTTTTGTCGCCCTGTGTAGTACTGGCTACCATGGTGACATCTGTATTTGTTACAGATCTCATGGTGCCACTATAGGTATCTACTATCTGCTGGCATTCTATTCAGACACCCGATTCCCTTGCATGCTCACATCCATACCATAGATACAAGTGACTACACATACTACTCCAATCAGAAATCGGTAAGGGGTGTGACTTACCTTGTGGGTGTGCCAGTATTGACAATGGTGCTGAGGGCTGCCTATGTTAGATGTGCATAGTACACTCCCTATACATGGTTGAGCACAGGTAGTGTCATGTTTGGCATCCCTTTTACTGTATGTGTGAGTTAGAGAGAGGTGTCATTCCCTGGGTCCCTACTGTGTCAGTGTATGTGCTATGAGTTGCCTCTTTGCAAGGCCATGGCATACAGAGCATGTCTCCATCTGCCTACTAGACTCAGGTTGTTCCTCCTCTGAGTCACTCTGTGCTGTGCAGGCCTTGGCATTGGTGGGGGGCTGTGTGGCCCTGTCCCGTGCTGTTCCTGCTGCAGCTGTTTCCACAGGATCATATTGTGTAGCATGGCACATACAATGACAATTTGGGTACGTGTAACTGGTGAGTACTGCAAGGCTCCACTGGATGTGTCCTGGCAATGGAACTGTGACTTGAGCATCCCAAACACATGCTCTGTTATGATTCTGGTCTGTGTGTGTGCCTTATTATAGCATTCTTGTTTGGGTGTGTGTGCATTTCTGATGGGTGTCATCAGCCACCGCTCAAGTGCATAACCAGCATCCCCCACTAGGTGACCATAAGGGATGTCCCCACTGGCAAATCTCTGGTACAGCTGCGTCAGATGCCAGATGTGGGAATTGTAATAGCTTCCAGGGCAGTCAGAACACACATTCATTATAATGCCCTGGGCATCGCACACAACCTGGCAGTTGATGGAGGGGAAGCCCTTGCGGTTGATGTAGACCCTACCCCGCTCACCGGGTGGTGCTTTGATGCATATGTGCGTGCAGTCTATAGCACCCACTACCTCAGGGTATTCTGCTATTTGGTGGAAGAGACACATATTGCTGGCCAACACCTCATGGGTGTTGAGGAAATATACGTGCTCACCGGCATGTGCTGACATGACATCCAGGAACTGGTGGAATACTCTGAATGCTGATGCCTGTGAGATCCCCATGATATCCCCAGTTGGGATTTGGGAGGTACCTGTGGCTAGTATTCCTAGGCCTACACATACCTTGGTATCCACTGCAATGGGTTCCACTCTGTAGTTCTATATGTCAAGCGTGGCCGGCACAGTTCAACAATTTGCTGTAGGAGGTCCCTGTCCACTCTATAGCACTTCACTATCTCCAGCTCATGTAGCCCCTGGTAGGTTACCCTGGGTCTGTACAGTTTTCTCTGTCTCTTCACTGTGGGTTGGTCGACAGCATTCTCATCCTCACCACACTCAGCCTCTTCCACATGTTGTATGATATCTGCTGCAGCCCCTATCATTTTGTTGTTTTGTTTGTTAAAAGTTCCCCGTTTGTATACACTGGTGGTGCAGAGTATGGGAAAAACAGAGGGAAAGGTGTTTGCATAGTTTATAGTAGTGTTCCGGGCTGGGCTGTTCTGCTGCCTGTGTAATTGGTTGATTCTGATACATTTCACCTGCCAGCTATGCTAGTTCTCCTGGATTACCTTCCTACTGCTGTTTTCCCTTCCCATTGCTTTCCTGTTTGAGCCTAGGGGCATGCCACACAAACAGAGCTGCTATTTCCTGGTTTACTTTTTTTTCCCTTTAAAACCTGGTATGCAGTGTGCACACCCACTTAGGCAATGTAAAGAGTGCTAGGTAACCTCAGACACACCCCCTTGCTTAGCTCTGCTAAGCTAGGAGCAAACTCGAGCCACAAGGCTCCAATCCCCTTACAGTATGCCTGACCACCCCCCAATGATGTCAGCTAACTCCTAGGCTTGCACCAAGCTATTTCTGCTCTTACACTGTTGGGTGCTGACTAGCATGCAGGGGAAATCTGGGATTCAGTATCATTCCCTCATTTGCATAGGATTGCCTGCTAATGCATAGTTACATGTCCCACACTGAGCCTCCCCCCTTAGCAACCACTATTCACTGACCATGTTGTCTTCTGCCTGCCATTGAGTATAATGGCAAAATAGTGATTTTAGTTAGAATGCTTATTTTATGTTTTTTTTTCTTATTTTCCTCCCGATCCTGTTTGTGTGCCACTGCCCTACGCTTAAACAGCCGAGATCAGCTAAAAAAAATAAAAGTTGATTTTTTTATTTTTGCAAGTGTTTTCCATGACAATGGCCTTATAGTTGGCCATTGGCATGCTTTCTACATGATAGCCACCTTTTATTTGGAGCTGTCATGGCTCCGTTTTGTAATTTGCAGAAATGTATTCCATTACTGGCGGAGTACATTTCTGCAGATTACATTAGTCCTGCACAGCCGGTTTCCAGCTTCCTGGATCGCAAATTCACCTCATTTGCATTAATTTCTCCTGCAAATTGAGTAATTTGTATACAGGGGCCGAGTCTGTGCAGGACTAGTGCAGGAGTGCTTGTGCACGTCCCTACAGGTTATTCCTGGATCGCACGGCTGACATATTGCCTGTTGGAACTCCTGCACTAGTCCTGCATGCTGTGCAGGGCTTGCAGAATCCAGGGGACAGACTGCTTCCAGTGCTAACCATCTCAAATAAATCAGGATTCAACATGGCAGTTCAACATACATGATGCCAGCACTTCAGCATCTCACAAGCAACTGCCCACACCTCAGTATAAGCACTGCCATATGTTACAGACTTATTCCTAAAAGGGAAAATGTATGCATTAGTACTAAAAGTGCAATACCTTATGTACATATACACAATATACACACACAGATATTCTAACAGCTTTAATTCACTCTCCATGACATCTCCCCCTTTACAAAGAAAAATCACATTATTCTTTTGCACTAAAATAAGCAGGCACAGCCTTGCTGTATTTAATTAATGCTCCAAACTGAGCCTGCAAAACCAAAAAAACTTTACATGCAAATAATACAAAAACATACAAAATGTTTCAAAATAGTTCTCACATGTCCCAATGACTATGTTTATGATTTGTAACATACAGGTACTCCAGTGAGTCAGCTCAGCCCCTTCTAACACAAGTGGATTATTTGAACCCTGGCCAAAACCACTGTAACAGGAAAATTTACAGTCATGTCATTTAAGCACACATCAAAACTTTTACTGTCACTACAAAAAATGACATTAATTGGAGCAGGAAAACTAGATAGTAAAGACTAGACAGCACTCTGTCATCAGCAGCAATCAAACTCAAACTTGCACCCTTGTCTTGAACCCTCTGTTGAAGTAGATTAGTCATTGGTGCTGGAACAAATCTGGCAGGCATTTTTGTGGTAATTCTCAGCTCAATTCTGACTAGACTATTTATACAGGATACTGTGTTCAGGCTGACAATCATCAGGAATTATATGACTGTGTCATCTCGTGCATCAAACTATGGTAACATTATCAGTTTGCACAAGGTAGAAACATGGGTTTGAAGATTTGTTTGCACTGTTACACCTACAGTCTCCTACATCTTCTCCCCTGCCAACTTTAAGTGGACAGCCAATAATAGCTAGCTAGTAGCTGCAGCCTAGGTGATATTGTGTTCTAACAAGATGATCAACTGTTATATTCATTAGCCTATTGCTCCAGAATGTTAACAGATGCAGAGTACAGCAGAGATATTCATACATCGAAATGAATGTCTTACAAGTGTGTAAGACATACGCAATGGGCATGTAGAATGAGACTGGTCATAAAACTTTTATATATGAAGCTTTGTTTTTTGGTCATTGCTTTTACAATATGTCATGGTATTACTCTTGGCTTAAGTTTGGACTCTGTAATTGTTATTTCAGTTTGTATTTGTCCTCTGACAATATGTTGTGTAAGATTTATTCCAGTAGCACTGCATGGAGCAGCTAGACATGACATTAGATCCTTGTGTGAATCAGTTTGATTTAATATATTTTTAGCCATTTGCACTACTCTCTCAGCTTCATCACTAGATTGTAGATAGTGGGTCCTTAACATATTGAATGAAACTGTAGTCTGTCACAAACTCTTGGAATTCACTAGACATAAGTTGGATCCACTTTGAATGAAGTCTGAAATATGAACATTTAAAATGCCAAATACCAATATGTCTGAATGACAAATTTCACCCCTTTCTTGACCCATGTTAACACTTGTTCCTAGGAAAAAAGAGGCAGGGAGTTTTGAATTCGGAATTTATTTCATGCATACTAGAATTCGGCATTTTGAGTGTTCACTGAAGCATTGCAAGCCGAGTGCAATACAGGTAAATTCATGTAAGCCATTAGTTATACTTGGTACATGATATATTTCAGTATCAAGAATAGTAATCAACCACAATCAGGTAGTTCTTGCAAATGACCTCACAATGTTCAGTAGCTATCTTTTGCCAAAGACCTATTGGTATGAAAGGCTTACATTTTTGTGATGGTTTGTGCATAATACAATAAGCTGAACAAAATCTTTTCATTAATGCTTGGCCACTAGACAGACATTTTGACTCTATCTGCATTTGGGTGAGTCCTTGATGACCTTCATGTATTCAGCATAGCACTTCCCGCTCATTACTTTAAGGGTACTAAAAGTCTGTCTTGATATAGCCATAAACCATCATGCTCTAACTGTGCTCTGACAATATAATACTAATGCATGAACTGTTTGGTTTGAGTGCAGGCCATCCACCCCACATGCATTGGATAGCAGCTTGCAACTCAGTATCTCATTCAGTAGCTTATTTAAGCTGTTCTAGTCTCTTGGTGGTTGCAGGCCTTATCATTGTTGGTCAAGTATAGAATTTCTGAACAACATGGCAACAGCAATTTTTCCACCAAGCTCTAGCACTGTCTTGGCAATGAACTTTCCCAAGCTCATTAACAGTCTCTGGCACAAGACGGCACTTTGTCAAGACCATACAGATTAATTAATGGAATTAGTAGCTTGTGCTCAGTCTGGATCCAGAAACCCTTGAGCCCTTATGGAGTATTTTCACCTGCCCACACACTTGTAAGCCATTCTTTTTTGATGTGTGAGTATCTACACTTGTTCATCTCATTGTAGCACAGCATCACCTAGGCTGCAGCTTGTTACTATTGCCTGTTTAGTGGCATCACAGTATGCTAGCACTGGGGCAGTGTCATGTATTTATTTTACTTTTACAATGGCTTGGGCTTGACTATGTCCCCAACACATGGTATATTTTCCTTAACAGGTCTATTAAAGAGTGAAACATTGTGGAAATGCCTGGTACAAACTTGCCCAAATACTTAATCATACCTAAAGCTTGTCTCAGTTCAAACAAAGAAAATGGATCTTGCAATCCCATGATTGCTTAAATCTTGTTTGCATCTGGTTTAATACCAGTAGTGTCTATATGGTGCCTGGAACACTGCATTTTGTTTTGACTAATGCAGCATTCATATTGGTTAAGTCTGAGACCTAAATTTTTGAATATTTGCAACACCGTCTCTCATCTCAGATCATACATTTATTTATCTGAACAAAACACTAGGGTCGCATCCATAACACCATCTACTAATATGTTGGAAAATTTGAAGTGCAGATGTTGTACTTATGGCAGTCTTCAAAAACAACATCTTCTCATAGGGGTAATAAATGTTGTTAGTGTATTGACTATATTTGTCAGACGGTATTTGCCAGAATCCACTGGAAGCATCTAGCATAGAAAGCACTCTTGCATTAACTAGTTTAGGTATTATGTCTTCATTCAACCATTCATTTTAACTACTGCAACTATGGGGGTGCACCACTCAGTCAGTTCAGCAGTACTTTCAATAATATCAAGGTCTTGCATTTGTTTAACTTCTATTTCTAGTTTGGATGACAACTGAAATGATATTCTTCTCAGTGTAAAGGCATATGAAGCAGCATTTGGTATACTCTGGTGTTTACCAGTTCACAGTTAAGTAGGCCAGCTTGTCCAAACACATCTACATTGACTTCATTTACTATGGCAAGCACAGCTATTTTGCATACCACAGGTCTTCTTACTAAATCATTTGCATCAGACCATCCATCACATAAACCCAGAACCCAAACTTGTGCCCTTTCTGCTCGTACAAGACTAGAAATTAGCTTAGTGCAGAACTAGAAATTTCAGTCTCATCCTCATGCAACTGTGGATTCTTTGGAAAAGCAAGATTGCCACCTTTCACACTGGTGAAAACCAAACCGCAGTCACACCTCTTGTATCACCCAATGACTCTACCTAGCTCCACCCCTTTCCCACACACTTTCATCCCCATTTTATGAAGTGAGTGGCTATGTGTCTAAGGTGGAATACCTTCTTTAGTCTTTTGGTTTTTTTTTTTGCTTTTAATCTCAGAGTCATGGCTATATCTTTAATGATGCTTTTCATGAAAAAAGTCAATCCAAGGTTGCATTCCTACAAATTCATTCTGTTCATGTTGCTAATCAGAATACCAGAATTTATACAGTGCTTTCTTGACTACTGGAGAATATTTTTGATTTCTGGATAATTTTAAAAAATACTGGCTAGGTGTCAATGTATGGACTACATCTATATGTATTGTATGATATCACAGAAACACCGGCCCCTGTACTACCCCATGAAATGGTATTTGTACTTGCCAGAGCTTTTACATCTGCCACAGTAGTAAATGAACCCAAGAAAAATATTTTTGTACATTTGTTTTACTTTTATTGGTATTTTCAGTGTTACCTTCTTTAATTTGCCTTGTCTTGCATACGATAACAAAATAGCCCAGTCTGTTACATTTCTAACAACTTATGCCACACGCAGTGCACTGCTCTGCCTTATTAAAGTAATGGTTAGATGTCGCGCATTTTCTAGGCTTACTCTCACTCTGTTTCTTGAACATTCGCTTAATATGATTAGCATCATTCCTTCTATGGAACTTGCTATTACATTTGTGCTTTAGTACATACACATCATTTGTCATATTTAAGTTTGGATTTTGTCTTTTTATGAGCTTAGCGTGTCTTGCTGTCTGTATTACTTTTTCTAATATTAAATTCACTTTGACATGTAATAACGTTTGGGGTCTTCTACATGAGCCAAACCCGTCACACTCCTGTCTCTTATTTGTTCATCCTTAGTACCATTAAAACCACAATTTTCTAATATTTCATATAATCATCTCACAAGCACTGCCACACACTTATCCCTGTGAAAACATGCTCCATCACCTATAATATTTAATTTTAACACAAAATGTTCATTGTTCTTGCTGATTATTGACTCATATGTAACATCTCTCCCTCTGAGAATGCAAGGGACTTGAGTATGGCCTCTGCTTCCCTGCCCACAGAGTATAAAAATGTAGTTACTTGGTTTTATTAAAATAACTTGTCTAATTTCATTGCTACACAATATTGTAGAAATCTCTGTCTCCAGGCAAACCAGCAAAATGAAAATGGTTTTGATAAGTCAAATATCTCTGGTGAGTTAAATGATATCATGGCAAAAGAAATTCAGTAATTTAGTAGTAAACAGTGTAAATCTGAGAAAATGAGGACTTTGCAAGGTAATATCTTGGTTTTCACTGCTAATGCCTATGAGCATTTTGATTCACTTGACATAGTGAGGCATGATTTTATAATTCATAACAATGTTTTTCTGCTTTTATTCCTCAATCACAGTTCTGTCACCATGTAGGATGGTGTCACAAAATTCAGACTGCTTTTAGTTCTAACCATCTCAAATAAATGAGGATTTAGCATGGGTGTCAATGAACAGATAATCTTAATACCAACAACATGGGAGTTCAGCATAAAAAATAGTAACACTTTAGTACTTCACATCCAACTTCAAATGATTCACTAATCACTATAAATTATGACGCAGACTTATTTTTAAAAGGGCAGCTCTTTACATTTGGTAAATGCAGCATATCCCTTTACGACAGCTTGGTATAATGGGAGTATTGTAACATGTGGCTTTGCTATTTTGTAAGTCTGCAGTAAGCTGTCGTGGTGCTAAGCTACCACTGTATGAATATCTGTACTGTTCGGTCTTCCTTAAAAAATCTACATTAACTTTTTTTGTTGTTAAATTTTAGCAGAGTGTCATTCTACAATGGATTCTATAACAGGTAGTAACTTGGAAACAAAAGACATATGCTGCTGTGATCTTGCTCGAGTTCTTCTTCTTCTTCTTCTTCTTCTTCTGCTTCTTCTTCTTCTTCTTATTATTATTATTATTATTTAATTTTGCCTTCCTTGTGAATCTCACTGGATATGGCCTATTTTCAGGGGTTACCCAAGGTAATATTGATATTGCCTATGGCTAATCTGGCCAGGATACCAGGAAAATCCTACTGATTTCTGTTTTTTTTTTCTTTTGTTTTATTTTATACCTTGTTGTCTTTTACTTCAAATTAAGCTACTAATCAGGTCTGGCAGATGGGACCTCACTTTAAGGTCTCATCCAAGAGATGGTACCTCAGAAGTGCAGCACTTCTTTTATGCTACAGTGTAGTTATCAGTATATGATCACGAGTCCAAGTACTTGGTATGAGGATAGAACTCTGAACTTTCTGATACTTTCTGCATGAGATGGGAAGTTACAACCTGATAAGGTAAATCGACTACAGTCATGCATTTTTTATTTGATAATGGTGCGGATATGCCATCTCTAGGCATTTCCACGTCATCCTTTTATCTATTTTTTTCTACTACTTGTTTATCGGGTGTCACATAGTAAGGCTGTAGAAAGGCTGTAAAGAATAAACAAGACAGTCTGAGTTTTTTGTGTGATATATATATATATATATAAGCAAATGATCCACCATGTCCAAACGCATAGTAACAAAGCACAGATAAGCATAAAAATGTGTTAGCATAAACAACACTAATAATAATAATAATGATAATAATAATAATAATAATGACAGAAGCTGGGTGACAATTTTATAAAATACTTTGTGTTAGTCGCTGGGTACAATATTCAGTAGGGCTGGAACAGTTCTCAGAAGATTAGAGGTTACATCAAAATATATTTCACTTACCGTGCATTCTGTATGACATTTTAAAGTATCAGTGTGTTTCTGAATCTTACATCCTACGGAAACTATTATTTTACATTCTGCTATCAAGGAGTTCAGTATCTGAAATTATACACATAGGTCACATGTAGGAGTTGAGGCTGCAGTTGAGCAGGGGACGATGGTACTCAGAGGTTAAAATTGCCAAATAAGTTGTATGCTATTTCATACTGTATGCAACAGTCTGTTAATATATTGACATGTAAGAATCATAAGTGCTCACAAGTCATTCGCAACCAGAACTGCTAACCATGGTGGACAGCATTACAAATATGTGGTTTTCACATAGCCACAGGGTTTGAAATGCAGAACATTGCTGAATTTAAGGAGTGATGGACTGAAGTGGTAGTCTGACTCATAGAGTATATTTTTATTAATGCCATTAACAAGGATGCCTAAAAGACTAAGCTATGGGTCATTAATAGTACAGGAATGGGAAGACAGTCCCTTAAAAGGGCAGTGATTCATCACAGAAAGAAGGCTAGGCCTAGTTTCTTGACTACTATTGACCTGTTCTCTTGGGATAATTATTATCATTCAGAGTCTTTATCTTGGTATTCCTGAGTTTGTTATGCTTCCCAGTAAATGCTGTGACCTTGATTTTCCTGTGCTTATAGATGAGGCTGTACTTTTGCAACCAGGCTTCAGAAAAACAGATGCTCTCTTAAGGGTCACAGGTGTGATGAGCTCGATTCTTCACAGAAGAGCAATTTCTAGAAACCAGTGATTTTATATTTTCTTTTGATAGATATGTATTGCTGTTCTCTGTAGTTGGAATAGTTACTTACTTAAATATTTTAAACTAATTAACAGCAAATCATTCTAAGACATCAGACAGTGATGTAATAATTAGTACCCTGTTGCGATTTTAATGAGTGAGAGTACCAGGACAGCATTTCCTAGATAAATGAGTTCTTTTATATAGAAAGCTGGAGTTAGCACATGACTCAGAAGCACAGATATAATATTATAGGACATACATAAGAGCTATTGGGACAGATTCATGAATGCCTACACTGAGTGTACACGACCAAGAACATCCACATTTTTATGCTGTCTTTTTAGTCAGAAAGATTATGCTAAGCATAGACATAGTCTACACATTGTGGTAACCTTTATGAATCACCCTCGATATTTAATGTCGCAAGAAAATCAGTAGGAAAACTTAAATTAGGAGGAAGAAGGTGGAAGCTATGCTTGGGTTGTCTACTCACTCAGAACGGGGTACCCTTAGTGAACACTTAGTGTAAGCATTAATGAAGCCAGCCTATTATGTATTATAAAGTCTTTACTTTAACTGGTTTGACTTATTAGTTCTACATGTGTTGTGTTGCTGATCACTTGTAAAACTGTGTATAACATTCAATGAGTACATTTTTTGTGTTCCTTTTTTACTGTGCACAGGGATTATAGTTGCAAAAATGATGAAAAAGAAAGAGTAGCACTCCAAGGCATACCTTTTAGTGTCAACCCATACCACACCTAAAATGTTTGCAATGATCCAGTTCTTCTAAGATATGACTTGTTTTAATAATTCAGTAATCAAGTATTTTGAGAAATCTAATCATTCTAAATTGGATACTAGAATATTCACTCATTTATTCTGTGATAACCTGTTTAATCAAATTCAGTGAGACGGGATCCTCAGCCTATCCTGGTACTCAATGGGCAGAATGTGGAGAATGTACTCCTGGATGGGCTGCACATTACTTGCATACAGGCAGACAGACAGACACACACACACACACACACACACACACACACACACACACACACACACACACACACACACACACACACACACACACACACACACACACACACACACACACACACACACACACACAGTTTGGATGATTGTCAAGTCACCTAAGGTTTTTTGCAATGTGCAGGGAAACTAAAGTACCCAATGAAAACCCATGGAGACACAGGATGGATATAATATTGATATTGCCTATGGCTAATCTGGCCAGGATACCAGGAAAATCCTACTGATTTCTGGTTTTTTTTTTTTTTCTTTTGTTTTATTTTATACCTTGTTGTCTTTTACTTCAAATTAAGCTACTAATCAGGTCCGGCAGATGGGACCTCACTTTAAGGTCTCATCCAAGAGATGGTACCTCAGAAGTGCAGCACTTCTTTTATGCTACAGTGTAGTTATTAGTATATGATCACGAGTCCAAGTACTTGGTATGAGGATAGAACTCTGAACTTTCTGATACTTTCTGCATGAGATGGGAAGTTACAACCTGATAAGCTAAATAGACTACAGTCATGCATTTTTTATTTCATAATGGTGCAGATATGCCATCTCTAGGCATTTCCACATCATCCTTTTATCTATTTTTTTCTACTACTTGTTTATCGGGTGTCACATAGTAAGGCTGTAGAAAGGCTGTAAAGAATAAACAAGACAGTCTGAGTTCTTTGTGTGATATATATATATATATATATATATATATATATATATATATATATACGCAAATGATCCACCATGTCCAAATGCATAGTTACAGAGCACAGATAAACATAAAAATATGTTAGCATAAACAATACTAATAATAATAATAATAATAATAACAGAAGCTGGGTGACAATTTTATAAAATACTTTGTGTTAGTCGCTGGGTACAATATTCAGTAGGGCTGGAACAGTTCTCAGAAGATTAGAGGTTACATCAAAATATATTTCATTTACCATGCATTCTGTATGACATTTTAAAGTATCAGTGTGTTCCTGAATCATACATCCTACAGAAAGTATTATTTTTCATTCTGCTATCAAGGAGTTCAGTATCTGAAATTATACACGTAGGTCACATGTAGGAGTTGAGGCTGCAGTTGAGCAGGGGACGATGGTACTCAGAGGTTAAAATTGCCAAATAAGTTGTATGCTATTTCATACTGTATGCAACAGTCTGTTAATATATTGACATGTAAGAATCATAAGTGCTCACAAGTCATTCGCAACCAGAACTGCTAACCATGGTAGACAGCATTACAAATATGTGGTTTTCACATAGCCACAGGGTTTGAAATGCAGAACATTGCTGAATTTAAGGAGTGATGGACTGAAGTGGTAGCCTGACTCATAGAGTATATTTTTATTAATGCCATTAACAAGGATGCCTAAAAGACTAAGCTATGGGTCATTAATAGTATAGGAATGGGAAGACAGTCCCTTAAAAGGGCAGTGATTCATCACAGAAAGAAGGCTAGGCCTAGTTTATTGACTACTATTGACCTGTTCTCTTGGGATAATTATTATCATTCAGAGTCTTTATCTAGGTATTCCTGAGTTTGTTATGCTTCCCAGTAAATGATGTGACCTTGATTTTCCTGTGCTTATAGATGAGGCTGTACTTTTGCAACCAGGCTTCAGAAAAACAGATGCTCTCTTAAGGGTCACAGGTGTGATGAGCTCGATTCTTCACAGAAGAGCAATTTCTAGAAACCAGTGATTTTATATTTTCTTTTGATAGATATGTATTGCTGTTCTCTGTAGTTGGAATAGTTACTTACTTAAATATTTTAAACTAATTAACAGCAAATCATTCTAAGACATCAGACAGTGATGCAATAATTAGTGCCCTGTTGCGATTTTAATGAGTGAGAGTACCAGGACAGCGTTTCCTAGATAAATGAGTTCTTTTATACAGAAAGCTGGAGTTAGCACATGACTCAGAAGCATAGGTATAATATTATAGGACATACATAAGAGCTATTGGGACAGATTCATGAATGCCTACACTGAGTGTACATGACCAAGAACATCCACATTTTTATGCTGTCTTTTTAGTCAGAAAGATTATGCTAAGCATAGACATAGTCTACACATTGTGGTAACCTTTATGAATCACCCTCGATATTTAATGTCGCAAGAAAATCAGTAGGAAAACTTAAATTAGGAGGAAGAAGGTGGAAGCTATGCTTGGGTTGTCTACTCACTCAGAATGGGGTACCCTTAGTGAACACTTAGTGTAAGCATTAACGAAGCCAGCCTATTATGTATTATAAAGTCTTTACTTTAACTGGTTTGACTTATTAGTTCTACATGTGTTGTGTTGCTGATCACTTGTAAAACTGTGTATAACATTCAATGAGTACATTTTTTGTGTTCCTTTTTTACTGTGCACAGGGATTATAGTTGCAAAAATGATGAAAAAGAAAGAGTAGCACTCCAAGGCATACCTTTTAGTGTCAACCCATACCACACCTAAAATGTTTGCAATGATCCAGTTCTTCTAAGATATGACTTGTTTTAATAATTCAGTAATCAAGTATTCTGAGAAATCTAATCATTCTAAATTGGATACTAGAATATTCACTCATTTATTCTGTGATAACCTGTTTAATCAAATTCAGTGAGACGAGATCCTCTGCCTATCCTGGTACTCAATGGGCAGAATGTGGAGAATGCACTCCTGGATGGGCTGCACATTACTTGCATACAGGCAGACAGACACACACACACACACACACACACACGCACACACGCACACACACACACACACACACACACACACACACACACACACACACACACACACACACACACACACACACACACACACACACACACACACACACACACACACACACACACACACACACACACAGTTTGGATGATTGTCAAGTCACCTAAGGTTTTTTGCAATGTGCAGGGAAACTAAAGTACCCAATGAAAACCCATGGAGACACAGGATGGATATGCAGAATCCATACAGACGTAACACATTCAGGAAGTGTACAAGAGCCAAGTGCTGTACAAGAACATTTCTTGCTGCTGCACCACTGAGTCATCTGACAAAAAAAAACATAAAAAAAAAAAAAATATATATATATATATATATTAATGTATATGTTAGGCTAAGTTTATGCTAATTTCAGCAATATTTTTGACTCACCAGTGGCATAGGGGCAGCCAAAGACTTCCATATGGTCTGAAGCTGTATATTGCTGCCTTCTTTCACAGACCGAGTATAAAATTCAATGAAATTACATAAAATGCAGCAGGGACCATAGTTAGGAGACGTTTTAAATACTTTCCAAAAACAATTCCTATGAAATTTAAACACGTGACAAAGGCACTTCAGCAAAGTACATTACTTTCATTCTTACTGTATGTGTGGACCCCATTCTCGTAGATATTTGTCAGTGTGGAGCTGCAAAAGCTCCTATCAAAAACTGGCTAGAAAAAGCATTTAGCTTATAAGTAATTATAAAAGTAATGCTTTATTAATGCAAAGTGCATGTGTATATCATTTTTAATTTTCAAAATTTGTAAAGAAATGCAACTGCTCAAAACAGATGGGGTACCAAAAATTAACTAAATAAAACAGCAGAGCATACCTTTCATATACCACAGTTGGTTGCTTAGCAAAAATTTCATCTCAAAGCATTCAAAAAAAGTGACGTGCATGTACAGGAACAACAGAATAGCTGTATTTAAGGTGAACCTATTTGTGGCTACACTTTATAAAAGCTTTCTCAACCAGTTATGTATGAAACCACAAGTATGTAGGATGCATGCCTTTCAACAAAGTTTTTTTTTTTTTTTTTGCTTTCAGGCACAAATTAAAATGAGATTACATAAAAGGTTTATTGTTCAACTTGTGAGACTTAAATGTAATTGTTTGTTGTACCACCTTTTTTCGTGATATTAATTTATTTTTGATTAGTATTCTTTCCCGCAGGCCTGTCACTATCTTGTCATAAGCACAAGCATTTAGCATGCTGTATCTGTTCCTAACAAGGGTTAAGAATCACTGGTATCTAGGGGTGAAATAGCATCATAAGTTCTCAGATTTAGGTTCATAAGTTCTTATTAGGCTAACGGCCATCAGGGCCTTTAGAAGCCTAGCCATATAACCCAACCCTGTTTGTCTCATAGTTTCTTAGAAGCCTATATGTTGGACTATGTTAGTAAAGAGGTTACTAAGGGTTATGTTTTGGGGGTATGTTAGTAGGGGATTATTTCTTTTACTGTTGACCAATGTCCTTCAGAGACATGGGTGCCAGATGAGGGGTGAATTTGCGATTTACCATCCAATGATCAAGGTTTCTTTTGAATAGGGTCAGGGATGAATACTGCTTCACATAAATGCAAATCAGGGCATTTATTACTTTACCTAGTCATTCCAAGCCATTATTTAACATAGTCATTCCAAGTCACTCTACTTGGACTGCGGTGGTGGTGCTGCGGTAGCATTGTCACCTCACAGTTAGACATTGCCCATTCGATTCTCAGTTAAAGCGTCTTCTGTGTGGCGACATAGCCCGGCAAGCCAGCACGTGAAACTCTACTGCCAATCATTAGCGGACCGAAGTTCTGCTGTGGCAACCCCTAACCGGGAAAAGCCGAAAGACAAACCAAAACATTCCAAGTCACTCTACTTATCCAGCAGTAAATATATCATGACCTTGACTGATAGGCTGACCCATGATCTGCACCACTCATACAGATCTGAGTCAACTGTGACAGATACATCCCAAGCTGCAGTTCCATCTATCACCACTGGAAGTGCCACTGCAGCAGGCCCTGATAATCCCTTCACTTCCACCTGAGAAAGCTGAGGCAAACACTGTGACCCTACTCCCAGCTGTAAGCTCTCTGACATCTTAGAAAGTATCTAAAATCTGGATCACATGCATCCATACCTCTAAGATGCCCTGATTTTGCAAAATGTCCCTGATTTTCCCTCGTATGTTTGATTGTCCCTCTTAACAAGTTTGCTTTGCTGGTAAATCAATAAGCATTGCAGTCAATAACGTCAGACGTGAGAGTTTCATACTTCTTATTGTTCAGAAAATGTGCGCTGATTCAAAACCTGTTGCTGTATTAACTTTGTAAGTGAATTAGAGAAATAATAAAAAATGTCTCCGGTTTGGGGCCTTTGTCCCACATCATTTTTTGACTTTGTCTCTGATTCTTGAGCAAATGACGTGAGAGATATGCATGCATCTCAGACAGATGATTTTCTTCCTTAACCATAGAGTGTGGCACTTAGCAGTGTTTGTAACAGTTGTTTTGATTTTTACATTTTTTTTCTGGTTATAGCCACATGCTTATACTAATTTGTATAGAGAAACAGCAGCAGCAAATACGTTTCTCCATCAAGATAAGCAGAAGATATATAGAAACAGCAACTTTTCACATAGCTGGATCAAAATATAAAACAGCTATATGGCATCATGAGACTTATTAAGTTCCTTCCTTTACATAAGTTTTGGGCTTACTTCTCAGAGCTCTTTTTTTTTACCCAAAATATGTACTTGTAGCCATGTCCAGGTTGAAGACTGAAGAATGTTAAAGAGAAAAAAAAACTCTCCCATCTTCAGAAAGCCTTCACCAGGATAAGGATGTGACTAAAGAAGGTTGATTTGTAGCTCAAAATTAAGAATGCAAAGGTTAAGGTCTCGCTCAGCCTGTGAAATCTCTAGAAATAAAAATATTTGTCAAAGATAAGGTTCCCCAAGATTTACCTCAAGCATGAAATTATTAAGCATCCTTTATGAACCTCCTTTGACATTTAATGACCATATCATCTCAGTAAGAAGCACGTCAATGTATCTCAGAGTTAGATATGCCCTATCATGCCTGTCAGTTTATGCCTTCTCATGCATGATTGACAACTACAAGGCAGTTTCATCACCTAGTGCCTCCACTTACTCTTTAGCAGACTTCCCTTGTATGTCAAGTAGTATAATTCCCTGTCAGTCTTCAAAATTAGCTTAGATACTCAAGAAGTTGCACACGTTGCCCTCATTGAAAACTGTGGTAGAACCTGATGATGGTTATAGGCAAGTCACACGTCACCTCTGCTCTAATAGCCTTATATTTCTTATGATACATATGAGTCATTCCTGGTCAGCCTCTTCTATTGCTCTAATGTCCTTACTAATCTTAGCTTCTGTCTTACAGCCAAGCTGCAACAACCCTAACACTTAGCATAAGGATTCACCTCTGGTCACTTCTCAAAATAGCATTACTACCATTCCCTCAAAGATAACAACTGACCAGAACTTGAATGCTAGCCATCTGCTTTCAGTTTAAAGATAACTCACACCATTCACTACCAGTATAAAAATTACCCTTCACTAAACCCTGACACTTAACCATACCTACCAAACTGTAACCCTGACACTTAACCATACCTACCAAACTGCACTGATCAACTAACTAATTTCTCACAAAGCTTCAACTATATCACAACCTGAGTGATTCTGAGAATGTAGTCTCTAAAACCCAGAAGCAGCTTGCATTACGCCTTGAGGACTAATGATATTAACTTCACTTTTCCGAATGCATTCAATGAGCACTACATGGCCTTCTGGAATGGTTGATGTGGTAACTCAGTAGCATTTAATGCCCACCAAACCTGTAGTATATCATGTGCTCTCTAACTAAGCATATGTATCTACAGAACTGTAAGCAAATTATTAAAATCTAGATCTGCCCTATCAGACCATTGTCATTTAACAGTGTAAACTGAAAAATAAACAGTCTGTTCTGCAATATAGTGTAATATGTAAAGTAGATGTAGCTGGAAATCTGATGTAAAATGTATTATGTGGCATCCGTATATGGTAACATGGGCTGTAATGCTTTATAGTTTGCAGTTACCACTGTATTTCTTAATGTGTAGCTTTTTCTCTGTGAAGTTTAAAATATCTTAAGCCTATCTCAGATATCACAATCAACAAACAGAAGTAAACAAATACAACTGCATAAAAATAATGGGAAGACTCCTTCCTGTCCATAGAAACATGGCTCACCGAAAATCAGTTCATCTTAAATCCAAAAAAAAACTATTACTATTCCTTCCTCGACCTCTCTCTCACCATAAATCTTAATTTGTCATTACATCCCTTGACAAGACCACCATCCAAGCCAAAACCCACACAAAGCTCCTAGGCACAATTATCAATAATGAGATTAAATTCAATCTGCAAATTCAACAAAATATAAGAAAAATAAACACCAAAAACTAGGACTTCTATACCGAAATAAGAAGTCTCTTAACTCAGATGCTAGACTCTCCTTAGCTCAGTCTCTCCTCCTTCCCTCCTTTCTCTATGTAGCCCCTATTCTCACCTCCATTCATTCCATATATTTAGCAAACCTCCAACAAACCTACAACAAAGTAGTCAAATTTGCCACTAATTCACCACACAACCCACACCACTGCCTAGCACTCAACTCACTTACATGGCTAGAATTCCCTCAACAACTCCAAATGTCTCAATTTCAAATCATATGCTCTGTTCTATATAAACCTACTTCCTGCCTCTCTCTTTCCTCCCTGGTATCCTATTACACCCCAAACTGCACTCTCCGAACATCTAATCAGCAACTCCTTGACATATATAAACCCAACAAATGCAATGTAGCCCAAGCTTGGAATAAACTCCCCTCACATATAAGAACCATCCCCCACCCTAAGCACTTCAAAAAAGACTTTAGACTACATTAAAATAACATAAAGTCTTGCCCCAGTCAGGACACCACCTAACCTTCTACACCTTGTTCACCGCCCCCCCCCCCAAGCCAGTAAACTCCTTTTAGCTAGGCGAGTACATGACATAGAGGTATGGGGTATGTTTAAAAAATGTTTTTTTGCAGACATTACAACAATTACCCTATTATGCTTTTTATTTTATCCTTATTTCTCATTTTTCTGTACATGTAATTACCTCTAGATTGGAATAGGACTCCTTTGTACTGTGTTTGATTAACTGTTAAATATGTCAAAATTGTACTGTGTTTGATTAACTGTTAACTATGTTCAAAATTTTCTTTGTATCTGTAAAATTTCTGGAGCTTTTCTCCTTAGGTCTCCACTGAAAATGGGCCTCTGGATCAGTTGGACTAACCCGGTCGACAAATGTCAAATAAATAAATAAATTATAGCAGAAGACGAGAGAAAGACATCAATTTATCCAAGTCAAACTATCTAAAAGGGAGCAGGAGCACTAAACCAGTCTATTCATAGCAGAAAGCAGCCCTAAAAAAAAAAAAACATAAAGAACATAAAGTTAAAAATGCAATGAGGTTTGGCATGATTCACTGTAGAATTCTAAAACAAAGTCAGAAACAGTGACATCATCAAACCTATTTTAACAAATTAAGGGAAAAACAGGTTCACAAAGGTTGAGGGGCCTGTCAATAAATGTGATTCTCTGTAAAAGAATTAGACTAGGACAGTGGCAAGACATTACTGATTATCATTATTTATACTAGTAAATAACATGCATGCATTAGAGTGAGCAAGTCACTATTCTCAAATGTATTTACTTATTTACTTTATTAATGATTTATTTTCATTTGTTAGCCAGGAATGTCTAGCTGAGAAGTGTAAAGTCCAGTGGAGTCCTGCAGTGATAAATCCAAAATGAACAATGCATTTAATTTAAAAACTGAAATTAAACATAAGGTTGTATATAGCAATAACATAGAGACAAGAGGCATGGCTCTACATAGTCACATATTCCGAATCTGTTGAGTTTTAATGGAGGATTTTTAAGACAAGTTTTATTAATTTAGCATACTTATATTATATACATATTGTTATGCAGTGATAGGAACACACTGAATCATCAAGATAATTTTACTAATGAAGATATTAAGAGTCTTAGAATTTTAATAGCAATATTTCAGTTATCCCAACCACTAAAAGTCTTAGTATGATTTGTAGATCGTATTCTCACCACTTCTGTTTCAGTTTTGCATAGTATTGCTGTTCAATTTAAAAATTTTTTGAACGTAGGAACTGAGTTTGATTTCCAATTTTTTTGTAATAACTTTTATAGCAACTGCCAAGAGAGCCCAAAACATTTTTTGCTCTTTGACTTTTTCATATACAGAAAGTAGAACATTCATTAGTATTACTGACCTAAAATACAACTATCAGACAATTACCCCTTAAAAACATACTTATCTCTTCCCAATATACATTTAATTTTTTCACAATCCATGAACATGTATATCCAATCAGCTTTTACATCTTTATTACAGCTCCAACAAAGTGAAGTCATTTTACTAAACTTAAGAGATTTTATAGGAACTAACAAACATTCTATGTATATATTTCTACATAAAAAAACATTCCAGTATAAACTTGAAGAAGTTTGACTAAATGATTTAAGTAACAACATCTTATTCTTACCATCTACTGAGTCATTCAGTCTACTACTATATCAAAATTTCCAGAATTTTGCATCAAATTATTATTATTATTTATAATCTACTTATGTAACTTGGACAAGCTTCCTTTGTAGTTCAACCTACCTTCAATAATAGCATTCATATATTGGTGGGAAGCATCTATATTACAACATTGAAGCTTTACTTACTCGAATAACTAAAGCTCAATCTTGTAATATCAACAGCTAAAATTGTTGAACAGCCGATTCAACCAAGGGAAATACTTCCCTTAACAGAATCAAAAAAAAAACTTTCCATCCGAAATCAAGTGGGGGGCTTTACCCCCACACCCCATGATGTGGGGGGGATGTGCCCCCCACACCCCCCTACCTAAATATACCAACTCCGAGATTGCTCCAAATTGGAGAAATGGGCATACTCCACAGAACAGCCAAGGTAAGTGTTTCCCTGGGTTAAATCGGCCATTCAACAATTTACGGTTCGATATTAAAAGTTCGAGCTTTACTTATTCGATTAAGTAAAGGTTCAATCTTGTAATAAAGAACTGGTGGAAATAGTGTTCTGTTCCTCTTCACTCATATTATCTATAAATTCATTTAATTTCTTACTGATGGATAATATTAACTAGTTCGCGGATTCATCCAACTTATATTCTTTCATTAAATATTCTAGGGACTTACCTTTCCCTTTTCAAAGCAGTCAAACCATAATACTAATCCATTCATTTTTAGTAAATTCATTTTAACATTGTTCTGAGTTTCCTTAAAACTAAAGGTGTGTGCAATGGGAATGCACAAAAAAATTCCATGTTGATATTAACAGAGATTTATATTTCCTAACGGTTTTATGAATTGATTTCATATATGCATACTCTAAAGACTGAAATTAATTTCCTTCTAAGGTAAATTTTGTTAAACAGATGAAAGGATTGTTACATATTTCTAATTTATCTTCGTTAATAAACTTACAAGAATTTAGTATAATTTGCTCCTGGATGGTTTTCTATTGACTAGTGTAAGATGAGTATATCCAGAGTATAATCCAGAGTATAACAGAGTTAAAACTTGCAGCAAAAGAATAACATTCTACATCTGGAAAGCTAGTACCACAATATTCCCATAATCTTTTATGATTTCTATAAGCAATTCTCAGCTTTTTAGGATACCATAAGAATAATGACATTTTTTCAGGTATTAAAACTATTGAATGTAATATATATATATCTATCTATATATATACATGGGTCTGCTTCATTTGATAGAAAGACCATTTGACCTAAACCCATTTGATCGAAATTTAATTTGGCTGAAAACCATTATTCAAGACATAAAACTGGGATTTGTCCCTCTCCCCAATGTCGTGCGACCCTGGAGTTGGTATATATAGTTGGGCAGTGTGGGGGGCGAAGCCCCCCACCTAGTTTCCTTTAAAAGAAGAAAATAACACAAAAAATACAGATTTTAAATGACAATAGGTGGGAGCTGCACCCCCAACACCCCCCTAACTATATATACCAACTTCAGGGTCGCATGACATTGGGGAGGGGAACAAATCCCTCTTATTTGCCTTGAATATTGGTTTTTGATCAAATTAAATTTCGATCAAATGAGTTTAGGTCAAATGGTCTTTCGATCAAATGAAGTAGAACCATATATATATATATATATATATATATATATATATATATATATATATATATATGGGTCTACTTCAGAATGTCGACTGTTCAGAATGCCGACATTCCAAAAGACCGACATTCTGAAATAGCACCATTTACCTACCTGTAAACACAGTAAAACTGTGTTATGCAGGGGGGACAAGCCCCCCTGCACCCCCCACATCCCCTGCTACTTAAATATTCTTACTCCAAGATCACACTACAGTGCAGGAAAGGGGAATCTCCCAGTCCTGCACTGTAGCGGATCTCCGCTATCATTTGTCGACCTTTCAAATGTTCGCTCATATGGTGTCGGCCATATGACTTTCGAACATCTGAAAGTTCGAACAGATGAAGGGCTCCCATATATATATATATATATATATATATATATATATATATATATATATATATATGTATATGTATGTATGTATGTATCTATATATATATATATATATATATATATATATATATATATATATATATATATATATATATATATATATATATATATATATATATATATATATATATATATATATATATATATATATATATATATATATATATATATATATATATAAAATATATAGATAGATATATAGGTTCATAGGTTCATAGGTAAGTACTAGGCTATCTGCCCGAGGGCATCTATAAGCCTAGCCAGAATGTGTTGGCTTTCGCCGCCCCCTTTGATTAGTTCCCTGTGCCTTGGTCCAGCAGAGCCATTAGTTCCCTGTGCCTCTGTCCAGCAGAGCCGCTGCAGTGATCCCCGGGGTAAATTTTCTGTTTCCCATCCACTCATCAAGGTTTCTCTTGAAGAGTGTTAGTGAGGGGCTCTGCCTAATGTAGATTGGAATCCTGTTCCAAAGCATAGTGAGTCTCTGGGACAGGAATCTATCCCTCCAGCACATCATATTTATTGCTGTGGTGAGGTTTAGATCCCTAGAGCGTGTGGCTCTTGGGGATTTGTTTTTTTAGGTGGAGCATGTCCATCAATTCTAGGTTGGACATGGCCTTGTATGTCAGGCAGAGATCACCTCTGAGTAAGCGGTATGCAACCAAGTACAGCTGGAGTTTCTTCAGTCGGGCTGCATAGGGCATCTGTTTGAGGCCAGTAATCCTCTTGGTGAGGTACTTCTGTGGTCTTTACAGCTGTTGCAGGTGTCTTGTAAGGTACATTCCAAATGGGGTGTTGTACTCTATGATGGGTCTGATGAGTGATGAGTAGAGGGGCCCAATAACTTCTCTTGTTCTAGATGCGAACCCTTTTGTGATTAGATGGGCCACATAGAAGGATTATCTAAACCCCTTGGCAAATATGATTATCAAAGGAGAGATTACTATCTACTTGGGTCCCCAGATCCCTTATTACATTTTCTGTATTTAGGGGACTACCACGTATGTGGTAGTTCGCGGGTGATTTGATTCTTTCCAAAGGGGATGACTATGCACTTTTTGGCATTTAGCTTGAGGCCATGATTTTGACACCAGGTATCTGTCTCAGTGAGACCCTTCTGGAGGATGTCTGTATCAGCTGTCGAGTCAGTTATGGCCCCCAGTTTGCAGTCGTCTGAGAACTTGGTCAGCCATAGTCCTCCTGTGCTTGTCTGTAGTTCTGGGAAGTATATACCGAACATGAGGGGTCCCAGGACTGAGCCCTGAGGGATGCCACTTGTAACTGGTTTAGAGTCGGACCTAGAGTCTGCAACTCTCACCGTGTGGGTTCTATCCATGAGCCAATTGGAAACCCATCTCATGATGTAGGGGTTTATGTTCAGGCTGGTGAGCTTGTCTATAATACCAGAATGGGGAATGGTGTTGAAAGCCTTTGCGAGGTCTAGGTAGGTTGTGTGGACCTCCTTTCCCTCATCTAAAGCTTTGGAAACTGTCTCAAAGAAGTCCACCAGGCTTAAGAGGCATGATCTGCCCCTAACAAAGCCAAACTGGGTAGGGACCAATGTTTGAAGGTTCCCAATGTCTCTGTTAATGAATTCCATGATGATATGCTCCATAACCTTGCAGACCAGGCTAGTCAGGCTCATAGGGCGATAGTTCCCGGGGTCCATTGTGGCTTCACCTTTGTGGAGTGGGATAACTGTTGCTGCGCGTCACTCTATGGGTATGTAGCCTGTAGAGAGGCTGAGTTTGAACAGTGTGTTTAGGTGAGGTGTTAGTTAATTTTGGAGCTCATGTAAAACACAGCCTGGGACACCATCTGGTCCCATTGAAGCTGTATTTTTGGTTTTGGATAGGGCTATTTTAACCTGTGTGTCAGTGATTGCTGGGGCTCTACATTCTTCTGGTATTTTTATGGGCTCTTTAGGGGGTGAGAGTGGGGGTGAATTTTGCACTAAACTTGTCTGCCAGAATGTTGGCAATATCAGTCGGTTCAGTGTATTTTGTGCCATTCTGCACTAACTCAGTGCAGATCTGAGAGTTTCCACTTAGGTTCTTGACATAGCTAAAGAACACTTTGTGGTTATCTTTGGAGTCCTTGGTAATTTTTCTTTCAAAGCTAGCCTTGGATGATTTTATGAGGGATCATAGTTTCTTGCTGATACTGATCAGGGCTGTCTTTCCTTCTTGGGATTTTACTCTTTTCTGTAGTAGTTTCCTCCTTCTATTGTATAGCTTGTTTATGGCAGGGATCCACCAGACTGGATTCCTTTTCTTGGAGGAGTGAGTCTTGGTTTTGCTTGGGATAGCATGATCCATGCATTCTTGCAGGTGCTCACAGAGTGCCTTTGTAAAGGATTCAGCAGCTTGGACAGCATTGTCCATTAGCATGGGGGCTGTGAACCTTTCCACCTTGGTCTTAAGTAACGTGAAGTTTGCTTTGGAAAAATATTCATGGTGGTTTCCTTGATTGGGGGTGGGGCGGAATGTGGATATCCAGAGTGATTAGTCTATGGTCTGATCTAACCCGGGGGTTTGACCTCCGGTGTAGAACACCGGTCGCCCATGTTGGTGATGACCAGGTCCAATATGTTGCCACCTCCAGTGGGGATATTGACCAGTTGATATATATATATATATATATATATATATATATATATATATATAGATAGATAGATAGATATGTGTGTGTGTGTGTGTGTGTGTGTGTGTGTGTGTGTGTGTGTGTGTGTGTGTGTGTGTGTGTGTGTGTGTAATGGTAATAATATAATCATTTTAATAAGTACTAACCTATCCTCAAAAGTAAAAAAAAAATAATTCCATTTTTAATGAAAAATAGCACTTCTTCAATTACTTTTGCAAAATTATTATAATAATCTTACTCCCATCTTGATATATTTTTATTCCTAAATATTTTAGTTTTTTTCTTTCCCAATTATACTGATATTTATCTTTAAACTTGCTATTTAGTAATTTATTTAACACTAAAGTTTCAGTTTTATTATTATTACGTTTCAGCAGCAATACTTCTTGAAACTTTTTAATTTCCTCATCTATTTTTTTTTTTCAGTTTAATAATTTAAATCTACTATAGTTAGTAAAATATACTTTGCAAAAAGTTTTATTTTAGATTGACAATTTGTATTAATTGAGAATCCATCTGTTTTCCCTTGCTTCTTATAGTATTAGGTAAGGGTTTGATAATGCAAATAGTAGAGGGAACAAGGGGCACCCTTGCTTTGTACCTTTGTTTGAAGTGAATCCTTGAGAAATGTAAGATCCAATTTTAACATATGCTTTGGAGTCTCCATACAGGTTTTTCTAATATTCCAATAAATTGTTCTGGAAATGCAAACACTTCTAAAGTTTTAAACAAGTAGTTCAAATGTATAGAATCAAAAGCCCTCTTAATATCTAAGCTAATTAGGGCCAATTTATTTTTCATTCCTTTTGCTAAATCTAAAATAATTATTACCCTTTTTATATTATCGTACATTAATCTATTAACTATAAATCATGTTTGATCTTTTTAATAAATTTATCTACTATATTTCTTAATCTCATAGTGAAAATGGACAAAATATTTTATAGTCTACATTTAATAATGAAATAGGTATATATGATGAAACTATTATCCTTTCCTTATTTAAGTATACGTGAAATTACAGAAAATTTCTATGAGGGAGTAATTATTTTGACACTCTGAATTATCTTGAAGATATCACCCAGTAATTCTAAAGTATTTAATGGAAGTAGACCATATAATTCCATACTTAAACCATCTAACCTTGGAGCTTTTCCATTTTACCGTTTAAAGGCTTTTTAAATTTATATCAGTGTGACATACTTATTCAACAGACATATTTGTTAGTCATTAAGTTTATTAATAACATTTCTTCTTTAAATAGTTGTCAGTGTTATAATCATCAGGATTTTTATATTTATCTTTATTAAGATTCTCATGGAATTTTTAAAAATATTAAGCATTTCCTGTGTCTAAAGTAAGCTTATTAGTGTGAGGATTTTGTATATTATTGATTTGTGTCTTTTTGCTTAACATCTTACTTCTATTAGCTAATATATGTAGATTTTTTGAAGTCATCTCATAACTGTGCAATTTTATTTTTTCTAAAGCTATCTGAAATTTATGTTAAAACTGTTTGACATTTTGTCATTAATTTTTAATGACTTCAGTATTATCTAATCTCTTTGTTTGTTGTTCAAACCTCACTTTGTGTATTTCATCTTGTATTTCTAACAACTCTTTATCGCACTCTTTCATTTTATCACTAGCCCATATTCCCATTCTTTCCTTAACATGCATTTTTAAGGAGTCACATAGTATGACTTTACAAACTTGATCATTATCATTCAAAGATAAAAAAAAAATCTTGATTTGTTCCTTAAGGTAACTCTTAAATTCTTTTAATGTCATCATATAAACTGGGATTCTATAAATAATTTGAAATTTCCTTATATCCATTGCTATGTTAATACTTAGTGCATTATGATCAGATAAAGGACAAGGAATAGTTTTAAAATAATTCACTTTATGAAGTAATTTTAGTTTGCATCACATGTACATAAGAATAATAAGTGAAGAACAAGAACTTACCCTTTGCTTTTACTAGTAAAGCAACTAAATTATTATTACTAATCTATCTATTTAGTGCCTTAGCTGATGCCAATATTTCAGCTTTCTTCTGTTAACTTGTATGCTCCTGTACCACCTCTGGCTAGTAATTTATTATTTGTTGCTATTATCAACTAGAGTAATATTGTAATTATAGGCTTTTATTGTCCACATGTTTAGATGTAAAGTCTCATCATTGATAAGAAGACTATTGTACATCCATATTCTCCAATGTTAAGAAATGTGTCTTATGTATGTTGTCAAATGTGCCTTTTTGTTATACTTGCCGTCTTATATGTTAAAATTGCTATGGAGTTTTTCTGCCCCAGGCCTCCACTGAAAATGGCCCTATATCCAGCTGGACTCTCCCGGTTAACAAATGTAAAATAAATAAATAAATAAATAAATATACTAGGAATGCATTTAAAAACTCTGCTAAAATTAAACTAACCTTCCAATGACTTTGTAGTATGTTTAAGTGATCCTTAGCCACCCTAGCACCTATTCCAGGGATCCAGTAAAAAATAGCTAGTGTATAGAGCTTGCCATTATATTTAATTATTATAAATGTATACAGTCCTTTGTGATCATAAATGTATTCCATGACCTTAGGCATTACAGTAGATCTTCTCCAAAGTATAGCAGTTTCTCTCCTATTTTTGTTAAAAGAAGCAGACGATAACATTTGCATAACCTAAGTTATTTAAATATTGTATATCGTTATCTATCAAGTGAGTCTCTTGCAAAATGTCTCCTCTATTTAATTTTAGACATCTCGTTAATGACTTCATTTTGTTTCCATTAATTATATATATATATATATATATATATATATATATATATATATATATCATGCTAAATATACACATATATTTAAGAGCTCTAACAAAAGCTCTGAATTAATTTTTAAAGTATAACTGTATATCTTAAAATTGTGTAATATTCTTAACACAACAAATATAAAAATATTCTAAAAATCCTCTAGCTTATTAAACTACTTCATAAAAATATGTACATTATTAAGGTCAATTAGAATGTTTTGCTATTACTATAGATAAAAAAACATATTTGCAGTCTATATTCTATTCAGAAGTTACAAAGTGTTCAATTCAAATTCCATTCTCTCTTCCTGGATTTAAACATATTGAAAAGTCTACTTTCCTTTCTACCAAAATGATTGTACTGATTCAGCAATAAAGCATTCAGATTTCATCTTTGACTTATGAAATTATTCATTTCAGGTAGTCTTAGTGAATCTAATAACATATAATGTGTTAAAAGCTTTATGTTCACATGCCCAAGCTTCAAATTTCAGCTTTTAGATTATATCTAAATATTTAATATGATGTTCTATGTAAATTATATGAAATGTACATTCACATTTCTGACATATGCATGTATATGCAATAGACATTTTTCTTAAAAGCAGTTTATTTAAATATATATTTTTCTATCTTATTTTTCCCACTATATTCTACCTTTTTCTATATAGCTTGCATTTGTAAAACCTTCCATCAAAGAGATATTTAATCATCAGCTTTCTATTAAAGATTATAGCATGTATACATATTTCTTAACTTACTGACACTGCTCTTCAATTAATCTTATATATTAAATATTTCATGAGATGTTTACACTTCTTATTAATTCTAGTATTACAAGCAATCTTGACTGTATAAAAAAGAATTCACTGCTTGTTTAATTTGAATGTGTGTTTTAGTCATTGTTCTAAACATCATATGGCGACATCGGTATTTGACTACAGCATGTCCAAATGACAACCCATAGCACACAGCAGCTGTTAATTTCCTCTATAATTTTCTGATTTTCTTAGTTCTTTTAAGCTGTTCTAATCAGTAACAAAAATTAAACTTTACTTCTTTAAATTAATATGTACAGTTAATATGCATAGACTTAATATCATAAAAGCATAACCTATTAACTTGCAAAATGTAAGCAAATCATATGTTAGCAACATCTTAGTATAAAACATTACTATAGTTTTTGTCTTACCAATTCTTCACTTCTAAGAAAAGAAAAAAATGTGTTATTTTGATTAGATTTCTCACAAATATACTTGAAAAAAAAGAAAGAATAATAAAGTTAATTTTTTGATTTCACAGACATCAGAGACAAACTTTGACTTAGATTTTCTTTAGGACAGCCCAAGGTAGGAAGAATCCAGCATTATGACAGCAATGGAACATCCTTTTGTTCTCAAGCTTTCTTTAAGTATTATTTGCTTCATAAATAATCTGTGAAAGGAATATGTTACACAGGAACAAAGAAAAAAATCACCATCACTTTAACACCCTAATTATCATATTACTTAGATATGACATTTAGTTAACTCAGCAATGCACATACTAAGCAAAACTGAAAAAAATAAAATACAATTCTTAACTTATGTAGTCTTAAAGTTACCAATTCTATTAATTATAACTTAATGATATTCTCTTACAGGAAGTATATGTTTAACATTTTAAAACACACATAAGTTTAGTTAAATAAAATATTGTCAAAGGAAAAATATACTTTAAAAATGATCAATACATGGTAGGTTCAGGTTAAGGCACTTTAATCTTGCAGCAAGGAGACAAAAACGTGCTAATACAGAGTTTGTCTAACTAGAATCAGGAAATGCAAGCATTTTTATGCATTTTCTAATAAGACATTGCCTACCAAACTGATGTAGTAAATCACAAGTTTTAACATCATCATTTCGTAGTGGTTGTTTTTGTAAATTTCTGCTTGTACCATCAATTTTTATGAGAAACTTCCTAAGAAAACAACGTGGCCTTGGCTACCACTGGGTAGATATATGCAATGATACCATTCAAGGTACTATGGCTAATTTGAGCACAAAGCAAGTATAGATTGCAGTTCATTTCTCCAGCAGTCCTTTGTCTGTTTTATCTCTTCCTTCTGAAGCTGTGCATGTTCTCATACTTCGAACAGAGCTAATTGTTCAAAATCATTACATTATAGAATATGGCATTGTTCATTCATTGCTTCCTGACCTAGCATATAATTACCTGCTTCTCAAGTACATTTCCAAAAGGCATAAACATGAATTTTGCTGTGCTAGCAGTTACTAGGTCAAAGGGCATCTTGCTAGTTTCAGAAAGCACACTGCAGTTTCAAAAGCATATTTTAGTCTCATATAAAACTAAGCTGTATATAAAATAGTGCATATAAAATAGAATGAAAAACGTGGTAACTTATTTAGTTTCTAATTAGCATTAAGCACACACATTAATAGATATTTTTCTGACATTTCCCCCCGTTAATACTTTTTAATTCTATTTTCAAAAGGATAAACAGTTTGCTTCTTCTGCTAACCTCTTCCATTCAGGATTTGCAGTTAAGAGAGTCATTCAGTTTAAACTTATGAAAGTGTTTCACTTTTCAACAACTCTTCAATTTCAGTACTTTGATATAAAGTCTCAGAAACTGACATGTCTATAAAATCTTTGATTAACTTTTTCATGCAGGGAATACCACAACAAATGCATGCTCCTAATAGGAGTAATCCTACACAAATGGCAATCAGGATGTTCATTAGGATGGAACCCCACCCCCCCCAAACAGATTCTGGAAAAAGTCCATCAGAGGGTTCGGGCCTGGTTTGGTCATGGTCGACACTTGCTGGATCACCTCAAGATGGTCGTTTATCTTGTGCTGGTTGTCAGGAGTATACAAACAGCATTCTTCTTTGATTAAAGTGCACATACCACCTCTCACCGCTAGGGTGAAGTCGAGAGCCATGCGGTTCTGAAGCACCACAGTTCTCATAGCATTCAGTTCATCAGACACTAATTTGAGAGCAGAAAAAGTTGCATTGCTCATAACTTCGAGAAGTTTAGACAGTTTTCTCAGCTCCCAAATCGATTTCACTGCGCCATATGCAGGGGCTATGCCTGCCCACGACATAATGGTGTCACTCAAGTCCATATGTGTCAGTTTATCTTTGTTTTTTACGGAGTTATGGTTTCTCCACCCTGTTTCGATTCGTCCCACTGGATTCTCAGTTCTCTTGATTGGGCTTCTAGGTTTACTGCTGACCTCTCTGATGTTTTGAATTTTTCCCTGAGGCAAAGCTGCAGTGTGTCGTATGGCCAGAACCAGGTAACCCAAAAAACAACTGCCGGACCAGTTCTCAGGTAGCCATTTATATGCTTTTTTCCCACAAACAAAATAACAATTCTTTACTTTAGTATTGATGTAAGCTTGCCCTGCATGAAGCATTTTCTTATCAATAATAGAAAGCTGCTTTAAAAGAACAGGATTATGCTGTATTTCGTTAACATTTCTATGCATCTTCTCAAAATATGCATCATAGTTTGTATCACAAATAGTTTTAGTCTTACTGGCTTTTATATAACATTTATAAGAAACAGTCACATTGCAATTGCTCCAACCCACCTGAATAGTGTCATTTTTGTAAAAACATACAATCCCTTTTTGTGTAACAGGTAGGTACAATGGTATTTTGTCTTGTGATTTCACAGGTGTAGTATCAAAAATCAAGTTTTCCCAGGTCTCATTGACCCCTAGGGGGACAGCAGTCATCAATAATCCCCTGTATGCTGTTGGTATAGCTGTGCAAATCCAGCAGTTTGAAACATTAAAAGTCTCAGCATACACATATTTAATTGCTTGGTAAGTGTTAAAGTTTGGATGCCAGTCTATGAGTAATGCATCATGTTTGTTCAGTTCAAGTCATGTGGCTGGGAAAAGGAAAGGCCACAGCAAAAAGATCAATGTTATCAGTATAGCTATCAGAATAATCATGCAAATTTTCTGAGGTTGTTCTGCATCTGTGTTTACTCTATACCTGGTCATTTTGTTCTCGTTGTACAACAGTAACAAGGTTTTTGTCCAGTTCAAAGTTTTTAACCAGTTTACAGTATGTCAGATGAATCCAGGACGTTCGCTCTGCGATCTTGACTGCAGTGGGTTTCGACAGTAGTACCTGGTACTGTCTTTCCCACTTCGGAGAACTCCAGTTCTTTTTTTTCACAACCTTCACCTAGACCCACGTGCCTGGGGCTATTGCTGCTTCCGAGGGTCTGGTTTGTTCTTTATCTGAAACAGAATTTAACTGCAAAAGTTTGTTATTCAAAAATTGCCTCATGTACTCTGCAAGTGAACTATCAGCCTCCTGCTCTGCAGGCATGAGAGGTTTCCACTGAGGTGTGTAATATGCCCTCCCAAACAGAATTTCAAAAGGAGTTAACCCTTTTACATTTGGAACAGTTCTCATACTCAACAGTGCCAGAGGTAGACAGTGCACCCAGTTCTTTTGTGTCTCACTAATCAATTTCCTAAGCTTGTTTTTCAAAACCCCATTGTGCCTCTCTACTAATCCTGCAGATTGGGGTGGTATGCGCAATGGTTTTTCAGAGAAATCCCGAAATAATGGCTTAGTTGTTGTATAGTTTGATTTACAAAGTGTGTGCCATTGTCACTATAAATCTTTTCCGGTATGCCAAATCTAGGAATAATTCCTTTAACAAGGACTTTTGCAACAGTAGCTGCATCTGGATTTTTAGTTGGAAAAGCTTCCACCCATTTGGAAAACATATCTATAATGACAAGGCAGTACTTCTTATTTTCGCATTTGTTCAGCTCTATAAAATCCATACAGATAGTATGAAACAGATACGGTGGTCAAGGGAAACTTCCTTGCTTAGGCCTTAATGCCCTTTGGGGATGATGCTTGTTACAAACATGGCATGCTGCACAAAAAATTTTTGTGTAGTTTGTAAATCCATACGTCGTAAACACTCGATTCACTAACTGTACCACCCCCTCTGTTGAGACATGGCACTGCCCATGGCTCAACAAAGCTGCATATCTAAACAAGTTAGATGGCAAAATCAGTTTCCTCTCTTTGGAGATGTACAGTCCTTTCTCAAGGATTGCTCCTCGTTTTATCCACTTTTGTTTTTCTACATTTGTAGTAAGTGTCTGCATCAGCCCCTCACATTACCTTGAAATCCTATCCTGTTGCCTGGTATGAGCTACGCATTTGCAACATTTTTCCCACTGCTGTGCAAAAAACAAAAGCATATAAAAAAAAAGTAAAAATATTCACTTAAAATATTCCTTTGCCCTTTGCCATTGCCAAGGTACATCTGTCAAAGCAAGCAATGTGTGCTGCTGCTTTGTGTGGTAATTTGGTAAAGACTTTGCTTCTCTCAGTAAAAAAAAACTGCATACCCCACTTAGATTCTGTTCTTGTGGGACCCCCCCCTCCTACAGGCCGTCCACATAGTATGTTACCTCGGCATCATCCAAGAGAACATCCATGAGATCTTTTCTAGGTAGTGTCTTTTGCTCAATCTCCTGCAGGCAACAGTGTGGTTTGCCATCTGCAGGGGTTGGGAGCAAGGTTGACGGATTCAAAGTTGTGCATTGTTCAATTGTCATATGAGTTTGGCTCAACAGTATAGTCATACAGGAAAGATGTCTAGCAGGAGAAAGATATGCTACTTTTTCTTGCAGTAAAATAATCGCGACTGCATGAGGCACTCTCAATGTGAGAGGGTGGAATAACACTACTGAGGCTGAAGCCTGCACTGCCATTGCAGCTGAGACCACTGCTTGCACACAGTGGGGCAGGGATCGCGCCACTGGGTCTAGCTGTGATGAATAGTAAGCTATGGGGCGTTGTTTGTCCCCATGCTGTTGTGTTAACACTGATGTCATATAACCCTGCTTACAATCTACAGTTTGGAAAAATCGTTTATGATAGTTCGGTAATCCTAAAACTAATGAAGAAGCTATCAGTTGTTTCAATTTGCAGAAAGCTGATTCTGCTTCTGGTATCCACTGTAATAAATCTTGTGCTGCCATAGGCTTTTTGAATATCAAATTGGTCAGCGGAGCAGATTCCAAGGCATAGTTTGGAATCCAACTCCGACAAAAGTTAGTAGTACCCAGGAAGGGCATCATTTCCTTCTTGGTAGTTGGTTTAGGTGCTTGTAATATTGCTGTTTTTCTGTCTTCATCTAATATTCTGCCTTCTTTGGATATTACATATCCTAGGTATTTGACCTGTTTTTTCCAAAGTTGCAGTTTGTTTTTGTTCACCTTGTGTCCTTGAGTAGCTAAAAATTGTAGTAATGCTATGGTATCTTTTCTGCATTCTTGCTAGGTGGGGGCTGCCAGCAGAATGTCGTCTACATAAAGTAAAATCTGGCTGCCTTTCGGTGGGATAACTCCCGCCAGGTTACTTGCCATTTCTTGTGCGAATATTGTTGGACTTTCACAATATCCCTGTTGTAGTCGCGTATATGTATACCTTTTCCCTTGAAATGTAAATGCAAACCAATGTTGGCTGTCAGGGTGTATCGGTATTGAGAAAAATGCATTGCTAATATCTACCACAGAAAAATATTTTTGTTAAGGTTTCAAATCATTTAATAAGGTGTGTGGATCTGGCACCGTAGATGCCCTGGGTATAACTGCGTCATTTACAGCTTGTAAATCTTGGACCATACGCCATTCTCCATTTGCTTTCCTAACAGGAAATAAGGGTGTATTACATGGTGAATTAGGAGATTCTATTAGTACTCCTTCCTTAAGTAAGGCTGCTATTATAGGTTTGATTCCTATTTCTGCATCCTTTCTCAAGGGATACTGTTTCTTTTGAGGTCTAAATGCTGATTTTGGCGTGATAGTAACTGGTCCTGCTGTACGAATAAGTCCTACATCTGATTTTCCTGTTGACCAGAGAGTCTCTGGTATGTCTCGTAAGGCTTTTTCCTCTTCCTCTAGTAAGAGTGCTACTCAGCTGTCCTCACTTGCCTGTGAGTGTACAGCTGGGTGTGTCTGTGTTATCCAATTCAGTTTCTGCTTTTGTACTCCCTGTTCAGAAAGTTCTAACTCTGTCTGCTTTTCTCACCTTGTGACTTTTTCTCCTAGATCTGCCCATTTCACATTTTTATCTTTAGTCAAACTCACATGTGATAATCGATTAGATTTGTAAAGTGCTAGGAATTCCTGGGGCAATGAACAGCTTACTACACTGTTTCTTTCTGTGTCCCAGTACAAATTTCATAATACTAATCTGTTAGCATGGTTTCTAAACAGTTCTTGCTCATATTCTTTATCAGGTCCTGGTTTGCTACAGTAATATAGAGTGCAATGCAACAAATGCTGTTTATCAGTGTCAAGGGAGGGGGATTTACTGATGGCTACGTTCATCAGTTCTTCGGTTACTGCCCCTGGACCAGTCGTAACTAAGTCATGGCTGTACCAATAAAATGTTTCACCCTCCGGTCGCACTACAAAGGTATCCATTTGTCGCTGTGTTTCCATACCCTGCATAGTTGGAACTACTGCTATGCCAAATATCTGCATTAGGTCTCTGCCCAAAAGATTCACTGGGCATTTTGCAGAAACAACAATTTTGCTTTTCTGGGTCATCCCTGAAACAGGGTCAGTTATTGTTATGTTGTGGGAGAGTGGCTCCCGATACAGCTGTCCATTAGCTGCTTTCACTAATATGTAGTCAAGTGATTCTGAATTTTCTGGTAACTTGGAAGGATGTATCAGGGTCCGTGAAGCCCCTGAGTCACACAGGAATTTAACTTCTCTCCCCTCTACCAGAAGTGTAACTTCCAGTTTTGTGTCTGTTAAGTAGAGCTCTAGGCTCAATAATGCTAAGTCTAAAATGTCATTTTCTTCATTATCTGTGATTTCATGCACATCCTCTATTTCTTCTATCACATCCTCTACCCCTTCTATCACATTTACACTTGTCTTTTCTTGTTTATTTCTTTCCAGTGATTCTTGACTATCATATAGCCAGTCCTCACCCTCCTTGTCTTCCATGGTTACCTTTTTGTTTTGCCTGCAATCCCTTGCTAAATGTCCCTTTTTCCCGCATTTAAAATATTCACCCCTTTTCTTTCTCTCTTCAAAGTCCTCTGATCGTTTATCAGATTGTTTGTTTCCCTGGGTATTTTTCTTACCCTTCTTCCCAGTTTGTACTACAAAGACTTCTGATCCGTTTTCTACTGCAAATACTTGAGTTTTCTTTTTCTTTTTGCTATTAAAATGCCTTTCGGCATGTCTTGCATATTCAAGTAATGACTGTAATCTACTTGTACGATGATCTACCATGTGCATTGTAATAAAGCTGCTAATGGGTGCAATACTGCCTTTCAAAAATGCATTCTTTAGCTGCTGCTCATATGGGGAATCATGTGTTTGATCTTCAGGTACCTGCATTCCACAATGGTTATTAAAACACTCTAATAATCTGGCATAATATCTATCAACAGTTTCACCTTCTTGTTGTATGCATTGATTAATGCAAGTCCAATCAGCCCTAGGCTTCCATTTCTCAGAGATTCGGTCTGTCAGACCTTTCACTCTGTTATCCAGTTCTGCGTTACTATGTGGGAGTGGTCTAAGCTCTGCGTCACGGGGATTCCAGTTGCCACTGATCATGTGCCAATCTGGACCTACGATTTGTCTGACTACTTTTTCTACTTCCTCTCCATTCAAATGGTAACTTAACCTCATGCCCTGTAAGTCTTCTAAGAATTTTCTAAAATTAACTTTCGGATGAGGAATTCCCTCTGTGGCTTTCGGGATGTCTTCCGGTGTCCATGGTCTATATACTAGAAGAGTTGGGTCCTGTCCTGACTGTCCTGCCTGTGGATTTGGTACTTCTATGAGTGGACATATCTCTTCTTCACTCATACCTTGTGAATATTTGTTTATTTCATACAATTCAATATCCCCTCTTAAATTGCGTGTTCGAGACCTGACAAACAGTTTTGGTTTTGCAGGAACAGCTGGATATAGCGGAGGTGGATCAGCTTGTCCACTCGCTTCATATTCTGGTAAGGGAAGTGGAGTTGGCAGAGGGGCTGTTGCTATTACCAAGTTATTGTCTTCTTTATCTAAAAACATTGCTTTTGAATTTTTAATCTTTTGTTCCCTGCGGTTTGCTTCCTTAAGCCACCTGTGTGCCTGAGGGACTCCTAATTGATGTTGCTTTTTTAGCTGACCTTTCGCGTCTGTTTTAAGTTGTCTAACAAGTTTAATAAGTGAAGGTTTATCTAAATTACCATCAAATTTGTATTTATTAACCCATTTTGTATAATACCTAACATTGTCGGCACGCTGTAATTGCATATATTTCGCGTCTTCGGTTAAGGGTGGGTCTCGAGAACTTTTTGTGCACTGATTTCCTATGTTGTCTTAGCTAAGTTAGAAATTGTTACGAAACCCTTTCTATCACGTGGTACCACGACTTACACTTCTTCACAGTCTATCTAGAATAACAGCCTACCTGTTCTGTTTCCCTGATCTATGACAAGACAGCAATCTTTTTTGTCCATGATCTGCACTTGCAAATCTCCCTGACAAAAACAAAAATACTGTAACAAGTCCCTGGTCTAAAACAGAAAATGGTAAATTCCTCCTTACATGAGCCTCCGTATTTTGATCCCACCGGAACGCTGACTCGTCCTCCAATCGCAGATCAGAAACAGTGGCTTGCATCTTTTGAATGACAATTCAGTCGGAGGTCTTTCAAAGCAGAAGAACTGATGTGGCTTCTTCCCCGTATGGTTTCATGCCACCGGGCCCATCTGACCTGAACTAGAGCGAGAGATATTTCCGGTCCGAAGGACCAATCTGTCAAAGGAAAAATATACTTTAAAAATGATCAATACACGGTAGGTTCAGGTTAAGGCACTTTAATCTTGCAGCAAGGAGACAAAAACATGCTAATACAGAGTTTGTCTAACTAGAATCAGGAAATGCAAGCATTTTTATACATTTTCTAATAAGACATTGCCTACCAAGCTGACGTAGTAAATCACAAGTTTTAACATCATCATTTCGTAGTGGTTGTTTTTGTAAATTTCTGCTTGTACCATCAACTTTTGTGAGAAATTTCCTAAGAAAACAACATGGCCTTGGCTACCACCGGTTAGATATATGCAATGTTACCATTCAAGGTACTATGGCTAATTTGAGCACAAAGCAAGTATAGATTGCAGTTCATTTCTCCAACAGTCCTGTGTCTGTTTTATCTCTTCCTTCTGCAGCTGTGCGTGTTCTCATACTTCGAACAAAGCTAATTGTTCAAAATCATTACATTATAGAATATGGCATTGTTCATTCATTGCTTCCTGACCTAGCAGATAATTACCTGCTTCTCAAGTACATTTCCAAAAGGCATAAACATGAATTTTGCTGTGCTAGCAGTTACTAGGTCAGAGGGCATCTTGCTAGTTTCAGAAAGCACACTGCAGTTTCAAAAGCATATTTTAGTCTCATATAAAACTAAGCTGTATATAAAATAGTGCATATAAAATAGAATGAAAAACGTGTTAACTTTTTTAGTTTCTAATTAGCATTAAGCACGCACATTAATACATATTTTTCTGACAAATATATTACGTCTGTAAATATAGTAAAGCAGTAAAATTAACCATTTATATTCCTCATCATGAAAAATGTTTTAGCTTAAAATACAAATACATACTTACACTTGTTTTAAAGCTTAAAGTCTAGTACAAAACTTTCACTTAAAAGGCAAATCTATTGTTTCAGAAAATAAAAGTCCTGCAATCAGATAATGAAAGTCACTTTTTTAGGCTTTTTAATTTTAGAAGCAGTTTTCCAGGAATTCAGTTCACTCTGTCTCTTCAAGGATATACTGCTCCACTCCAATTCTTCAGTATTATTAAGGATGTTATTGCTGTTAAAAAAGTGAATGCCTCCTCCAGCATGTTAAATATTTTGTTTTCTTCAGAAAGAAATAATTTGATCTTTGCAGGAAGCACCATATTGATTTTTCTAAGTTCCTTGATTAGGGTAAGCAGGATTTTCTTTTACTAGTTACATTACCGGCATAACCATTGTCAAATCTGACTACATTTTCACCTATTTTAATAGATGGGCTGAAGCATGCTGTTTTTTAATATTTGATCTTGTTCTAAGAAAGACATGAACTTAATGATAATTGAACATGATGGTGAGTTTTCCTTCTTAAAAGGTGCTGTCAGGGACCTTTGTGCTTTTTCAATTCAAAAATATAATGTTTCAGGTAGATTTAATGTTTTATGCAGCCAGGTTGTTAAGAAGTTTATTATATCATCTCTCTCATACTTTTCAGGTATAAGATAAATTCTAATGTTATTTTGTCTCAGTCTGTTTTCTAAATCATCACATTTTTCTATGAGCCAGTTATTTTGTTTTAAAAAGAAATTCAGTCTGATTCTCACCTTCAGTTATTCTTCCTTCATGGTCATTTAAGGTTGCTTCAATACTGCTGATTTGTGCACTTTGTTGTTTCATAAGGATTTCTAAATGTTCCATATCCTTTCCGATCTCTTCTTTGAAACTTTCTAGTTTGGCATCCAGTTTTGTCTAATTTAAGTAAGATATCCTGCATACTAGATATTAGTGACTTCATGTCTTTTTAACACAAGAATCCTGGGTACCATTTCTTGAGTGACTCATGTTGAAGCCTCTTCTCTCTTAACCAAGCAATTGAAATTATGACAGAAAAAAATACAGCTTTGAAGAACTTGAAGTTAGAAATCTTTTTTTTCTGACTATTAGTGAATAAAATTATCTAACAAGTATATCCACATTTTCATTTTTGATTATATTTTCTGTCAGAGAAAAGTTTTCAGTCACAGAGCTTTCATCGGTTGCTGCTGTCAGTTAGCCATCGTGGCCATTGCCCTGTGGAGTATTTTGTTGGAAGATTTTCAATCTGTGAATTTGTTGCTGTTAAAACTGTACTCAGGTGCCAATGGTTTAAACATTAGATTGTTTTTATTATACTTCACAAACACTTCTATATATTTCTTATTTTGCACTACTATATCTTTAAATGAATGCATTTGCTTAAGATGATCTTTCAATTCTTTTGATCTATTTAATTGTTGATGTGTTGGGGATGTTTTTACCACTTGATAAATTGTCTAATATACAAAATCTTGTTTTTGCAATTTTAATAACACAGTTTCATGTGGATTCCAGACTATCCTCCATTTTTCTATTTGAATAACCTTTTTCTCATGATTTGGCTTGAATGTGTTCACCATAAGCTTCATTATACTGTTTATCTTCCATTTGTTAATGATCCAAACCTTCATGAAGGTGACTGTGCCCCTTGTATATTATGACTGCCTAAATCATGCAGGTCAGACAAACACGCAACCCCATATCCAGACATGCTATTTCTTAACTTTAAGAGACACTGCTTTTCAACATGCTGATTATTGTCATGTTTTTTCTCAACCCTGGAGTTTTGATCAACTAATTATAAAACTACAGAAATGTACAATGATTTTGGAAAATAAAGTGGAATAAGTCTGGCAGTCTCACTTGTAAATGAGCTGCTTTCTGTTCCAAGGGGACATGGTTTAAATGTTTCCACCTTAATTTGCCTATCTTGTGACCCTGAGAAAATCACTTAACCAGAGAGTGTTTTGGAGCAATTGGGAATTTGAGCTAGGCCCCTAAATGTTCTGCCTGACAGCATGCCTAGTAACTACCTAAGTATATGTCTAACAAAAACTTCTGCAGCACATACTTCTTATCTTTGTTGGCAATATTTAGATTACTGTATTTTAAAATGCCCAATAAAAAATAATGGTGATGTAGTTCTGTCATCTCTGAGTGCAATATCTGAGACTTAGCCATCTGATAAGTAATCATATTCTCCACAGAGACACATAGGAGGGGAGCAGCACAGATGAGGATAATTATAATGATGCATGATTTGCAGCAGAAGATATACAATATGAAAATGTGAGAATGTACAATGTATATCTCTTGGAAAAAGGGAGATAGAGAGGATTATGACCACATTTTAACTATCTCTCTGACAAAAAAATTTTGTTTTCACAATTGACATCTGCACTAACAAGAATAGACAATTTGGAAATTGAAGCTTAGGAGTAATATAAGGGGATGCTTTTAATATACAGGGTGAGACAAATCAACTGAAACTTCAAATTAATTATATTTATTCTTTGTTGACCAGGTTATTCCCACTTGACTAGCAGAATCTTTTCAATGGAGGCCTGAGGAGGAATTTATGCTACCAGAGGAAATTTGTCCAGGGCACAGGGGAAATTCCTCTACTTTTCTGAGAGGTCCATATGATCTTTAACATCCACTTGAGCTACCAGCAGCTCAGGCAGATGGGCCCTTGGTTTGACATCTCATTCAGGAGTCTATCACCCTCACTTATACTGCGCTACCATTTCAGTAATCCATCTCCCTGATTTGGGAATAGAACCCACAATCACCTGCACCAAAGGTGAGTGTGTTACTTGTTGCACCATAGACACTGCCATAAGAATGTGTATTATCAAAATGTGTACATGAGTTCAGGAATGGATCACGCATATATTTGTAATTCAAAATGAGGGTGAAAAGGGTAAGAAGAGGTACTTTTGTTAGCTAACTTAATTTGTACCCTTATCATTAATTGTGAAATGAAAGGATAAACAGTCCTTATCTGCTGTCAAAGTGACACTTCCTGCAGTTCACTCCCATTCCAGTGTGTGTGCTTTACAAACCAGAATTGTTCTTTAGTAATTTTGAAGTTTGCCATGGGTACGACTGTAAATATAAACATGCACTCAATTCACTATTCATGTGTCTAAGTTCATTTCATGCTAACAAGGGTTATGGCTTTTATGGGACAATCTAAGCAAAAAGAGTATGTGGGACATATTAATGAGTATGTGGGACATGTTAATGAGTATGATTCTATAACTGGATTATGAGCTGCTGAGATGTATATTGTAAATTTCTCTTACCGTTTTCAGCAGCCTGATACAAGAAACAGCAGCCTTTTCTTTAGCCTTTAGAGTTTGTAAAAAAACAGCTTTGTCCATATCTGTGTTTCTTGTACAAACTTTGAGCACTTTTCTAAAGACTTGAAAAATTATTAGGCTTAGCATGCAACAAAAGAGACTTCAGCCTGTGCTACAGCTACTTTTTCGCTTTACCATAGGTAAAACCAACACACACATCGCTTGAATCACTGAAGGTCATTTAGTGTCTGTGTTAAAATATGGAATCATAAGACTACCACTGCTGACTGAAATGCTGACTACAGATACCATTCAAGGATATAGTCCACTTCCTGTGAGGAGGATGATATTACTTGTGTCACTCTGGTCAGAACATGAATCATTTAAACTGAAAAGGATGCTGTAAAATGTCATAACATTTCCTCTGTTCATTGGCACCATCTGACAGCAATGTAAGGAAGGATCAAACATTGACCATATCTGTCAGAATATTTTGTGAAACAATCACAATGCACGCACATGCATGAAAGGGTGGTAAATAAGCAATATACAATTCTGCTCTTTTTCTTATATAGCTGTATGATTTGCACAATTGAATTAGTGCACACCAGTCTCACTGTATTTACCATATCTGGGATAGTTAATCCTTTTGTATATTTATGGTTGTGAATAAGTTAATTCTGACATACAACTGAAATTGTAAATGCCTTTTTCTTACTTTGTATGTAATTAACATTGCAAAAATGTTAAAACCTAATGCACATGAGAATGTTAAAATTGATAAATATGTATTTTATTGCATTTTACTTTTCTCATTGAAGTACTGGTCATGGCTGGAAAGGGTCAAAAGACCAGGCTTCCTACCCAGTTATCAAAAAAGCAATCAATCAAGCAACAAATAAATAAAGAAAATAAAACTTTTGATTAGTCACCCAGTTGTTTATGTAGGATATTGAGAGGAAAAATCAAAATTCAGCTAGAAAGTAAATTAAAATGTATATTTTACAATGCTTATCAACATAATTTGATTTACCATGCTTGTATATTCCAATTAATTTTTCTCATTAATGTTTTACTTATTCAGAGCACGTTTAATCTGAACATGACAAGTGCATTTTACTATTGTCTTTTTTGATTGTCAGGTTGTAAAATACTTACTGACCATCTTAATGAGCTGAATTGCAAATCTTTGCAATTTTAATAAATCGAGTAGGTTTCTTGGGCTTTGATGATATGGTTAACAATATGTAGCTGTATGTGTAGCCCTAAAAATGTGTTTCTCAACATGCTGCTATGAATTAGTCATCTTAGCTAGATATGTCTTCATTCAGCTGATTCCTAAAATGTATTTTCAGGCATTGGACTTCTAATATATTATTTGGTCATTTTATTATAAAAAGAAAGATTTCTGTCTCTCTGCTACACAAAAAATGGTAGTGTTTGACATTCTTATAAGTTCATAGGTGCTTACTAGACTAACGACCACAAGGGCTTTTTTAAGTCTAGCCATGCATCCCAAATCTCTGGCAAGTTCTGATACCCTTGATAAGTGCAAACAGGGTCCTGGGAGATGAAACATTTACAGGCTGCCTGTCTCCATTAGAGACAGAGTTGCCAAAGCAGGGATGAATTTCCTTTTCCTCATCTAATTGTCTAAGTTACACTTGAATTTGCTTAGGGAGGAACTCTATTTCACATGGATAAGGGGCCTGTTCCAGAGACTAGGTAGTTTCTCCAGCAGGTCCTATTTATATCACAGGGATGGTTTAAGTCTTTAAAATGGATAATTCTGGTGTTGTTTGTTTGCGGATATGCAGGAGGTCCATCAGAGTGGGGTCTGACAATGCTCTGTATGCCTGGCACTGATCTCCCTTCAACAGCCTGTAGGATACAAAATACATGGATAGGGCCTTGATGCAGTCTGCATAGGACATTTTACTTATGTCCTGTATTCTTTTAGTGAGGAACCTCTGTGGACATTCCATTCATTGGATTTGCCTGGTAGGTACATACCAAAGGGGACATTCTACTCAATGATAGGTCTGATGAATGTCGGATAAAGTGGGACAATGATTTCTGTGAGATACCATTTGCTGCTGTTTTATGTTTTATTGTTGATTATACAGTTTTGGATAAGGGGTAGAATGGGAAAACACAAATAGTACTCTGTTTAGTTCTACACTTAAACGCCATGCAAAGAAAAATGCTCTTACAAACTTTTTTCCAGACTGGGAAACAGTATTACAGAGATTTAGAACATGCAGATAACCAAACTGTTAAGTATATTCTTAAAACAGAGAACTACAGAGACTGTTGTAAACTGAACCATCTGGTTTATTCAAAGAATATAGATTCAGTAGAAAGCAGTCATGAAGCCTTCCCCCACAAAAAAGACAAATATCCTTACTAACAACTAAAATGAGATCATCATTTGCAGCAGATAATGGTCTGTAAATGCAGTAAATATATTCTCAAGTAATGGCTACATGTCTCTGTGTTATGGAACCGCTTCTTAAATATCAAATAAATTATCACAAATGTCATATAAACTGGTCAGCTTGATGTTACTGATGCAGAATTTAATGACAGCAGTCTTACTGACTCCACTGCCCCACTGCTCATCTGAATATAGCAAACAGATAAAATTAGAACAATTAAAAGCATTTTTGCAGAGCAGATGATCACCCTTTCCAGCCCCTGTGCTCTTAACTCCAATCATAGGTTCATCAGTAAGTACTAAGCTATCTGCCATTGTGGGCCATTTTAAGATTAGACAATTTCCCTTTTTTTGCTGTAATTAACCTATCCCATTAGTTTAGAGATTGGCCTTACCCATCCTATGGTTGGTAATTATATATTACCACTAATGAGAATAACTGGGATTGTGCCATAGATGATTTGAGAGCGCCATCCATGGGATAAAGCATTTAGGAGCTGCCTCTGTCTATTAGTACTACAGGTGGCAGTCATAGGGTAACTTCTCTATTCCCTATCCATAGATCCAAGTTGTGCTTGAATATGGAAAGGAATGAACTTGGATGGGGAGTCTGTTCCACAGCAGCAGTATCCTCTGCAAGATACATTTATATCTGCAAACCATTTTGTTGATGTTACAGAAGAGGTGTTGATTACTAGACCAAGCATTTCTGATTCTATTTAACTTGCTGATGTGCAGTAAATCCACCAGTAGTGGGTTGGAGGATGACTTGTATGCCAGACACAAGTCACCTCTTAGCAGTCTGTAGGATATCGAGTAAAGTGACAGGGCTCTGAGTCAGTCCATATAGGATGTGTTGTTTAGGCTTTATATCCTTTTAGTAAGGTATATCTGTGGAGTTCCAGTTGTATGTGTCTGGACAGATTCATACCAAAGAAAGCGTTATATTCAATGACTGACCTAATAAGGGCTAAGTAAATGGAGACAATGAAATCCTTAGATCTAGACAAAATCTCCTTATTTATAAGCTGTGCAATATAGAATGACTTTCTAACAGCAATGGATACATTTGGTCAAAAGTTAGGTCATTGTCCACATAAGTTCCCAAATCCCAAACAACTGTTTCAACTCTTAGGGGAGTTTTGACATTGTGGTAGTTCCCTGAGGTAGATGACTTCCCAAAGGATACAATAATGCCTTTTGGCATTATTAATAATTATTAATAATAAATACTAAATATGATTAACATTGTAGTACACTGAGCACGGTCATTATGTTCCAATATTCAAAAAAAGACAAACCAGTTAAACACCAGAGTGCATACAACCTGACCTTAACAATTGCTAAGCAAACCCTGCTAAAGTTGATAAGGTCAGGTCTACCACCAAGCAGTAAAATCTGACAGTAGTGATCAGCAAATAACAGTGGCAGAAATAAAAGATTTGTTTCTGCCTGCTCTCCATGCCAGTAATGAGTCCTCAGCATCCACAAATAAACTTAGCTGCTCGAATAAGAAAACGTGTTACCATCTATTTTCTGAAAGAAACTAACTCTGAATCTCAAATGTATGTTATTATTTAGTGACTTCAAGTCTCAGTGGAAGAACCACAGATTTTTTGAGCAGCGGGCCAAAACTATGAAGCAATTATCCGGATGTTCTGCAAAATGCTGGACTTTTGAGAGGCATTCAGGTGAGTATAAACATAATAGATGCCGTTGCACTGCCTTTCTGACAGCATCCACTAAGTGCTTTACATCTTTGAAAGCTGGCAAAACACTTTGCATTTTTTTCCCTGTAACAATTACTACATTGAGCAGGTAAATCTCCATACATTACAAAGAATTATGATCTCATCACCAAACATAATCTTACATTATTTGTTCTTGGCACAGATGCCAAGATTCACCTCTCAAGCTTCACTAATGAGGTGATTTTCTTAGCAACCATATCTCAAACACATAATAAACAAGTTATGATTGGTGACCTGATCAGAACCCTCTGTATTGCTAATTATTATTACTAACCAGTACATATATAAGACTGCATCAACTTAGAGTAAAGAAAACACATTTATTAAAATTTCTCTGCATTGCTTTAATCTCAGAGATAGTATACTTAGAGATTAGGTGCAGGGGCTGAGGTCTACAACAGGGGTGCCAGAGGGGCTGTTATTTTCATTAAGACTCAGTTTAATATAGGACTCTCCAGTGCTGTAGAGTGATGAAGCCATGACTAAGGCTCAGTTGACCCAGGTTCAATTAGTGGCTAGGACAACTGTTGGGGTGAAAGGCAAGAGATGGGCATGATTATCCTGGGTGGGAAGATGCTTGCTGATATACTCCCTAAAGGGAGGCATGGTCCAAAGGAGGGGAATTGCCCTCGGACACAATCAACACAAGGAGTAGGTGGGGCATAAACAAAAAATACTTCCCTGGATGGAAGCACAGATGACCCATGCCCATGGGATGCCCTTAGAATCCACAGGTGGCTCTAACACTACTAGTGTAAGTCTGGAGGGGTAGGAGGATAATTGATGGACCTGGCATGGATGTGGGGCATTCAGGAAGGAGGATAACTGGTGGACCTGGTGTGGATGTAGGGCATTTGGGTAGGAGGATTACTGGTGGATCTGGTGTGGATGCAGGGCATTCAGGTAGGAAGATAACTGGTAGATCTGGCATGGATGTGGGGTATTGGTGTAGGTGGATAATTGGTGGACCTGGCATGGATGTGGGGTATTGGTGTAGGAGGATAATTGATGGACCTGGTGTGGATGTGAGGCATTGGAGGTTGGGCTGATATACTCAAAAGGACTCACCTTAGTATAATGCATTGTGAAGATAAGATTTTCCACAGCACAGTAGGTGATGCAAAATCTCCACACTCCATATAAACAATAGTACAGAACCTTGCTAGTTATGTTTTTGTTTACTGCACAACTCAAAAGAGTGATGTTCATTTAAGTAATTATGTTAACAATGCCTTACAATTAATGTAAAGTCAAGTAAAAAGTTAGGGCACCTAATCCAGCATGAAATCAGAGTGCTGAGACTGAGATCTTCTCCAAGAGTCACTATTTATTTTATTCTGAGCAATAATAGATCTTTTTTCATTAGTGAGAGGGATAAAAAAAAACTTGTCTAAACAGAACTTAAGCAAGCACCTGCAACATCAGTTATAGGAACCTGTCTTTTCCCTCAATAACTGAGAATCTGAAAAAGCCATAGTTCGTGAATAGGTGAAAATAAATAAATAAATACAAAAATCAAAGGCAAGTAACTGCAAGAGTAGTTACAAGGATCTATGTTTTCCGTTGCTCTAGCTAACAAAAGTTCACAAAAGCCATGGTTATTGAGTGGGAACAGATAAATAAATAATAAAAAAAGAGAAGATTAAACATGTAAATGTAGCAGTAATTATAAGGACATCACATGGCAGTGTGTGTGTTGGGGGAGTGGATATGTGGGCAAAAAACAGAATGCTTATTGAGGGGAAGAGTTCTAATGCTTTGCACATTATGTACCTGACAATAATGACCTGAAATAAATTAAATTTATGTAATTCTTCATTTGATCTGAATAGTGCGCAGTCAATAAAGAGGGTGGCCATGGTGGTGCAACGGTTAGCGTTGCTGCCTCACAGCAACAGGTTCTCCGGTTTGATCCTTGGCTAGGGTGCCTTCTGTGCGAAGTCTGCATGTCGTCCCTGTAGTTGCGTGGGTTTCCTCCGTGTGCTCTGATTTCCTCCCACATCCCAAAGACATGCTGTAGGTGGATTGGACACACTAAATTGGCCATAGGCATGAGTGTGTGCATGTGTGTGCCTTCTGTGGAAGGTTGGGCACCGGGCTGGCAACTCGACACTGTAAAGCTCCACTGCCGATCATGAGCAGACAGTGATCTGCTGTGGCGACCCCTAACTGGGAAAAGCTGGAAGAAGAAGAAGAAGTGCACAGTCAATAAAGTGCTGGGTACAATAAATGTCTGTGTGTGTGCATGTGTGTGTGTTTGTGTGTGTGTGATCTAGTATGTATGTGACTTTCTATGCCTGTTTGTATTTGTATATGTGTGAGTGAGCTGTGATTCTCTGGCTCTACATCATTGTGTTTCTGAGAATATATTATTAGATAAAGCGTCATCATGGTTAGAGTCTGACTGAAATGTTGACTCAACCTGGTCTCTGTAAAAATCTTCTTCTGAAGACAAAGGATATGGGAACTCCCATATTTTTCTTGTATTGCTTCTACTAGTGATGTCAGCAAAGGTTTACTAGCTTTTATTTTATTTTTCTTGGTTTGATTTATTTCCATTTCTTAACATCATAGTGTGATGGAGCTAGAAGTCCCTTTTCAGCAGTGGATTATGAAGAAAAATTCCATATACAAATATGAATAGAAAGTGAAAAAGCTATTGTCAAGCACTTTACATATATCTGGTAGACAGGAATGTGAAAAAAACAAAGATATGCAAGATTTGATACAGAAAAATAAAAACAAGTTGAGCTAGCATCACAGTGTAGAGGAATAAAACCCTAACTACAGCCTAGGCAGACCAGGCTCAAGTAATGGCTAGGATGTCTAAGGTCCTGGAAGGGAGAGATGGGCCTGCTCATCCCAGAGGTGAGGGAATATGTCTAAATGTTTTGTGTGAGGAGGTGTTATCCATGGAGGGTAGTAGTCTACAGATGTAAAATAGGAAAATGCAGGGCAGAAGGATTATGCAGTAGGTCATAACAGAGATAGTCCAGGAACTGTAGAACAGGCTGGTAGACAGGCTGGAGGTAGGCATTGGGCTAAGTTACAAACAATGAACCAGAAGGTGGAAAAAATAAATGGAAGACTACAAAAATGAAATACTAGCCTAATATGTATTATTTCTAGTATAGCATGCAGTGGTTAATGCTACTGAAGAAACTTTTTTCAATGTTTATAACATCCACTGCTCAGCATTAAACTAAAACTTTTAATCTAAAAACATTAAATGTGATGGTCACTAGGTATCTGGTATCTCAAGTCACACCACTGGTACTAAACAGATTAGTGGTTCATATGTGTGTGCTTTTTTATTTAAACACCTAAGTGTAGCCTGGTCACAGTGGCATGACGTAAATATGCTGCCCTGTGTATGGTCCTTCACCATCCATGCCCAAGAATAACCTTCACACTGAATACCTCACTGAATAGAATATTTGCCCTAGCTCCCCAAACCCCTTAACCATCACTCTGAGTTTCAGTCACTTCTATTGCTCACTTGCCTGCAACATCCACACAAACACACACACACACACACACACACACACACACACACACACACACACACACACACACACACACACACACACACACACTCACACACACACACACACATGCGCGCAGATTAATTTCCAGGGAAGGCTGGTAACATTCTCCAATACTAAAGCTTTCTGTCTTGGCCAAAGGTAGCAAACAGCTACCACTCCAGATTATGAGGTTGGGACCTCCCAGTCACTGTTACATTCTCATTAGCAAGCCAAATAATTGCAAACACAATAATAGTGCATAGGACAGCACTATGTCCAGTAAGAGGCAGATGTTAACAGCTTTCTACTATTTTAGCTGTAAATATCCTCATCAATTATAGAGCCAAACCATTTAAGTTTGAATAAATACGAAATCCTTAGAAAATAATGAGTTAAATAATTCTTTAACAGTTCAGTCTACAGACAGATATGAAATTGCAAATGGAAATATAATTAATCATTTTGAACACAAATAATACAATAAATAAATCATCTATCTACTACTATTGCTGAATCTTAAGCTAAAATATCTGAATTTCAAGACAGAGAGACACAACTGCAGAAAACAAAATTCACAGGTCTATACTTCATAGGCATCAAGGTAGTTATTTCTTCTCTCTGTTTAGTTTATATCATTTCCCACAGACCACAGATGCATCTGAGCAGAGTGCCGCATTAACATATTAATGAGTTTGTTCTCTGTCCTTCACTATTTATTTATTTAACAAAATGTAATAATTTCTTCATTATTATCATTCAGCTTCCTTAACGAAGAATAGTCATAGATCGATAGTGTTAATGCACGGTAGAATAATCAGCTGTAGTTCATAGCAGTAGGAAGTTACAACCTTATATATGTGTTTATACAATTTGTAGAAAAAGTTAAGTTTGCACATCTTTTTCTACCATTGAGAAATACACATATTACAGAGTAAACTGCATATTTTATAGTTTACCTACTTAATGCTTTATAAGACTTAAGTGCATCTCACAAGTATGTTATATTCTGACTCGGAAAACAGTGACATATTTGTTTTCAAACATCATACTTCAAAACACAGTAATAAAACATAAATGTATGTACTAAGCAACAACACCGATAAATATTCATATAGCAGCAACGACCAAAAGAACACCAGTGAGTAACAGCTCAACTTTCAAAAATTTATTATACAAAAATATCTCACTTCTCTTAGCGCCTCGGCCAACAGCCTTTACAGAGTAGAAAAACATAAATGTATGTACATTGCTAATATTTTGAAATAACTAGCATTCAAAAGTAAAAGCAGAACAACATTTATATTTTTTATTTATTTCAAATATTTGGTATGGTGTTCATTTGTTTGCTTTTTTGTTCATTTTTACTGCAAAACTACTTTGTCATGTGAAAATGCAAAAAAAAAAAACAATCTTTTGTGAACTGAAAGAGTTCTGGGCAGCATTTTAGAATAAATATTCCTTCTTAATGTTGTTCTCAAAACCTCAGTTTGCATAGAACTACATCAGCAAACTAGTAGTATGCATGTGTTACATTGCTTCTGTATCTCAGAACAAAGTTAAGAGGGGATAGTAGATATATAAAACATTGCCATTTCAAGTATGCCATCAGTAAAGGGGGCTGATATCCAGCTTTAATCCCCCTAAACCCATTGGGAGAAGGAAAAAGAGTACTACCCCAGCCTTACTAACAACAAACAATACTTTTATACAGCTTTTTTTCCAAGGATGAGAGGTCTGCCAATGCAATGTCACTGATGATGCCTTCCACAATCTTTCTAACTGACATTGTGTAACATCAGGGTGGCAAGTAAATATAGTCAATTCATGAGCAGTTTTAAAATATTCTTTTGTGAATAGTTTAAAATCAAAAGACAATAAACCACCAAATTGTCATGGCAAGTTTTGTAAAAAATAAAAAATTCACAAAATTCAAACCTCAAAGTAATTATAAGTTTTATGAAATTATTTTGTTTTAAGCTCTTTCATCTCTTCAAGATTTCAACCGAGTACATAGTAATAACCTGTTCCTCCTTTTTAAATACTTTTAGTGTCATCACACATTAAAATACCTCCACACCAATTAAAAACATTTTTAATCAATCAATTATTAAATACATCAAATTAAACACATAGTATAAAATCCAGACTAACTCTATACGGTTTTATCACAATTTTACCCTAACACTTTTATTTAAAATTTGTATACATTAATTTTAAAGTTCCCCTTAAAGAGACACTATAATTTATACCTGGGAATACTGTAGTATTTAACTACAACTGCAATTTACTTCTTTTCCTATAAAATGCCATAATAATCTCCCCCTATAATGCCCATAATGATATTATCAATAACAAAAATTATTTTTTTTTTTACAACCACAACTGTGGCTATAAAGGGCATTCTCAGTGTCTTTCTTAATAATGGCATAAATATGTTCACTAATTCTTTGATCTATATAAAATTCTTCATGTGTGTTATACAATGCTATACAAACATACTGATATATAAATACATATATATATATATATATATATATATATATATATATATATATATATATATATATATATATATGTGTGTGTATGCATATGTGTCTACTTCATATAAATGAAAATTCCACTTACCCAACTTTCATAACATTGAGCCGAGAACACTGAAAGTCCACAACACTGACCGTTGTCACTGACTGTTGTGTGTTAACAATACAGTTAAAATAGCCTGGAGATCCTAGACTTTTGTCCAGCATGCCACTGTAATACACTTCCAGTCATAAACCTGCATTGTGAACAATTACCACATCTCAATGCACCATTGTTCTGATCACTGCTCCGTCCTGTCTTATTATTTTTCTCTAACAAATGTTTCAAATTATCACTGCTTCCACAGGAAACGCTGGTTTCAGGGCTGAGTACTCTTACTAAATTCAAATTATTTTTTATAATGTTCCAATTACTCCTAACAATGCTTCTAATATTACTGCCATCTAAACTGTAATCTTTTACCATTGAATTATGTCTATTTTCATTACCTACTTTCCTAATTGTATCTGCTGGACCATTCATTAAAATAGGATCATAATCGATACTTCTTTTTTGAATCACTTCCATCATTTTTTTTCAATCAAACAGTATTAGAACCTCCTTTCTAAAATTTTTTTCTTCAAACCAAGCTTTATTTTTAACATATGCCATCTCCTTTTATGAGTCTCAGTAATCTCACTAGTTGCCCTTTAAAAATAGTTTGTTTGATTCTCTGTAGGTGCATACTAGTATAGTGCAAATCTGAATTTCTGAATGTTTCTTTCATATATTTATCTGAATTAAATACTTTTTTTTATTTTAGCCGTAGTCACTGCAACACCTAAAGAAGTAATACTATCCATAAACTCCTGATAATTAAATTAAAAAAAATAGCTGTGTTATTTAAATATTCTGGGAATTCTATTAATTCTTCTGTATTACCTCTCCACTAAAAGAAAATATCATCAAGAAAATGACAGTATAATTTTAATTTATTATAATATTTGCCTTCTTCAAGGCATTTCTTCTCTCGTTGTCATAATACTAAATTATCATATGTAAAGGCCACCATTGCATCCATTGCTACTCCTTTAACTTGCTTATAATATTCTTCATTAAAAACAAAATAGTTATTATGAAAACTTAAATCCATTAGGTCACATAATATAACTATTTATTTCCTATCTGATTTCTGAAACTTTAAAAGTTGTCTTTCAAATATTCTGGAGCTTTCTGATGTGGAAGCTGAATATAAACTTTTTTTTACCAATAAGCTTTTATTTTTTAACAAAACAATAGCAGATAATCAAATACAATAAACCTAAATTGCATATATTTTAGCAGATTCTTAGCAAATGAACAGTCTAAATTATGTACATTATTTACAAAGGCCTACTATAAAATGTATAACTCCAAGTTTTCTTAGCTTCTTTATTCATTTAGTTATTAATATCTGATTATAAACTTTTTATATCAGCTGTAACCATTCTAATATATTTGTCAAACTCAACCTCTCTTAGTTTAGTTAAAAAATGCCATGAATATCTGAAATAATATGAATTCTTAAATATTAGTTTATTTAATTGGCTCTGCACATAATTTTCTAGAGGTTCTATTTTAAAACCCTTAGCTGAAATGATAAGTCTCAGTGGGGGATCTCTAGTGTCTGTATAATCGAAAGGCTGTATACAAGAAAGTTATGAATCAGAGTGCATCTCCATTAGTTCTACTAATTTTCCCTTTTCAAAAGTGCAGGCCGTGAAAGGCTTTTCAGAGTTCCCTATATTATGCACTTTGAGTCCTTCTGCTAGGACTGGAATTCCTGCACTTGTAAAATACTTTTACATGTCTCTGTTAAAGATACTAGTTTCAGTGGTGGGTTTATTTTGTAATATACTGGTATATCTGTTTTATGTTACTTAGTGGCAGTCTTTGACGTCCCTGTTGTTTGGAACATTAAAGAGCCTCCTGTCTCCTCTGTTGAACTGGAGAATGGCATGTATTTTTGGCTTTTCATCTGCTGCCTTCTTATCTGCCTTTCTTTCTGCTGACTTTTTTTCATTGCATCCATATTTTATCTTTAGAATTGTCTTTTCACCTACAAGAAACTTCTTTCTTTTTCATAGGATCATAGGATCAGTGGAGATTGCTAGACTAATGGTCCTGGGACCCTTACAAGCCTAGCCAAGAGTTTATCCCCAAAAAAGAAGCCTCAGTCAGCACCTGTCACCCCTGTCAATGAGGGACACAGGTGAAACCCAGGGACAAATTTGTGGTGTCCCATCCACTCATCAAGGCTGCGCTTGAAGAGGGTCAGCAATGTACTTTGTTTGACGTGTATGGGGAGTTTATTCCAGAGATGGGGCAACCTCTGGGAGAAAAACCTGTCTCTCCAGCAGGTTTTGTTAATGTCACATATTAGATTTAGGCCTTTCGATCGGGTAATGCATGAGGAGTTAGATTTATGGATATGGAGCATCTCTAGTAGAGCAGGGTCTGAAATTGCCTTGTAGGCGAGACACAGATCACCTCTGAACAATCTGTATGATACCGAGTAGAGTGATAGTGATTTGAGACTGTCCACACAGGACAGGTGTTGGTGGCCATGGATTCTCATTTTGAGGTATTTCTGTGGCCTTTCCAGTTAGTGCAGGTGTTTTGGGTCCTATCAGTGAGTCAATTGGCCACCCACCTGATGAGATTGGGATTTATGCTAAGTTGTGTTATCTTTTCAATGATGCCCGAGTGGGGAATTGTGTCAAAGGCTTTGGCCAAGTCAAAGTAAGCTGTATGTACTAACTTTCCCTCATCCAATGCCTCAGTGACAGTCTCAAAAAGTCAACCAGGTTCAACACGTAAGATCTGGTCTTTACGAATCCAAACTGGGTGGGGTCAAGTGCTTGGAGATTGCCTATGTCCTTGTTTATGAGGTCCATAATACTACACACCATGGCTTTACAGATCAGACTTGTCAAGCTAATGGGGCGATAGTTTCCAGGGTCAGTAGTGGCATCACCTTTGTGCAAAAGGATGACTATGGCAGTTCTCCAATCTACTGGAATGAAGCCTGTACTTATGCTATGATTGAATATGGTGCTGAATGGTGAGGCTAGTTCTTCCTGGAGATGGTGCCGAATACAGCCTGGGATGCTATCAGGTCCCATGGAAGCTGTGTTCTTTGCCTTGGATAGGGCCTTTAACACTTGATCTACAGTGATGTGAGGTGCGGGACAAGTATCAGGGATGCTGAATGGGCCTTTGGGGGGGACAGGAGGGTAGAGTTTGCACTGAACCTATCTGCTAGCAGGTTGGCTAAGTCAACAGGATCAGTATAAGTGGTACCATTATGAACTAATTTGGAACATCCCTGAGCTTTGCCATGGAGGTTCCTGATGTAACTAAAAAAGGCTTTGTGATTAGCCTTTGTTTTGGAGGCTAGTTTTGATTCATAGTTGGCTTTGGAGGTTTTCACTAGTGATCTAATTTGCTTGTTGAGGCTAAGGATGGGGTTTTCCAATTGGGAATTTGTGCCTTTTTACCCTTTGAACCTAGATGCCATACCCATGCTTATAAGTTGCAAAAAATAGAATGCTTTCCTTAGTACTGTACATGTGATGGTCAAAGGCTAGGTTATTGTCTATGAGCTTTCCTAAATCTCTGACAACTAGGTCTACTCTTCGGGGTGTGTTATCAATGTGGTAGTCTCCAGGGGTAGACATCTTCCCAAAAGATACAATTATGCATTTCTTAGCATTGCGTTCTAGACCATGGCTCTGAACCCAATTATTGGTCTGAGTCAGACCTTCTTGGAAGGTATTTGTGTCTTTGGGGGTTTCTATAACAGTGCCTAGTTTGCAATCATCTGCAAACTTGGTCAGCCAGAGGCCTTTGATGTTTGGCCTTGACTTCAGAGAAGTAGATGCCAAAAAGGAGTGACCTCAACACTGAGCTTCAAAGGACTCTGCTAGTGACAGGTCTTTTTATGGAGGTAGACTGCCCTATCCTAACTTTTTTGGTCCTAGCATTAAACCAGCTGGCTATCCAGTGGGTGACATAGGGTTTATAGATAATTTTGTGAGTTTGTCTAAAATGCCCAAGTGGGGTATTGTGTCAAATGCTTTGGCCAGGTCAAGAAATGCAGTATGCACCATTTTGCCTTCATCCATTGCTTTGGGGACCTTCTTGAAGAAGTTCCCCAGGCTGAGAAGGAATGAACTGCCCTTGATGAGTCCAAAGTCGGTTGGGTCCAGTATGTGCAGGTTTCCTATATCATTGTGTATAATGATAACTCTTCGCATGGCTACTTGACACTCATTCAATTGTTGTTGACCTATATTGTCTATAACCTTTATGCATCATGGACTAGTAATTTAAAATATTATTGCTTTATAGCTGAACAGTCAACTGATGGGCTAGATTTGTGAGTTTCTTTCAAACAGACCGTTAAAGCTTTGCTTTGGTTCGGTCTGTGGCAATACCATTGCCATGGATTTAGGAGTCTTACAAGGTTTTGTTCAAAGACCAGTTGTTTTAACTTATAGGGTAGCAAATTGCAATTTTATGATTTTTGTCTGCTACATTAAGTTTGCTCATAATATTGATATAGTGAAATTTGTTGCACTCTGTAATGATCATATGCAGGGGGGGGGTCATAGATCAGGTGCTCTGTGAGCAAAAGAAGTACAATAGTTCCATCTGTGGGTTTGATACTGGCATGTACTCGATTCACAAAAAGAATCATGCAATAACAGCATACAACTCTGAGCCAAGACCGGGGAATGTAGTTCTCTGAGCATGCTCAGTTTGTTTCATATCCTTAAAGCAAACTGACTGTTGTCAGATGTAGACAGCATTCAGAAAGTGGGGGGTGTGCAGCAGGGCAGTCTGTGGCATCAAGAAGAATTTTGTATAGCATGTTTGGGGAAAAGCTGAAAAATACAGCACAATGGGCTATTTTTGGATTTTCCTGGAGTATTAAAGATATGCAGTGTATACCATGTTGTAATTCTTAGTCTAAAGCAACTGCTGGGCACACTTATTACAATGAAAGAGATGAATGAATATCATAGTTTGAAAGACTTGAAATAAGACACTTTTAAATATGCATGGATGTCTTTTGCTAGCACAAATAGTTCATCATCATTTAAATGATAGAGTGACTAATAAGCTAGAAAACGTGTGAAACTGGGAATCTAACTAGACCTCGGGTTACAGATTGTTAACCATGCTGACATAATTGCACAGGAGCTAATACATGCCAAACTAATGTTGTGGGGATTTTGAGGTTTGTCAAACGTAGGTAACCTTTGGTGTTGGTCCATATTTTGAAATCTTTGGAGCAGACATAGTATGTCTCTGATAAAAATTCCAAATAGTAGCTGCCTCACTTAGTAACTGAAGAGAGTCCACTATGCTTATTTCGAAACTTATTTGGATTAAGTATTCAGACTTAATTAACCCAGTTTTCTTTTCGCTGTACAGGAGATTCAAAAGGAGAGAAGCTCATGTTTCATGGCACGTATCAGTAACTTTTTACATTGTTTGAATATGGATTCTGTTTATAAGATGGCACCTTTTCTAAATGTGTTACTGTTTATAGTAGTACTGTATGTAGAATATACATTTATATCTGAGAACAGATTATGCAGTAAATAAGTACATTATATCAAGTCACAAATTAATAATCAACCAGAAAGGAGATCATTGTATACTCATTTATAGTCAAAACATCATGGATGTTTCTGGAGTTTGATATCTCTTCCTTTATAATATCCTCTAGGTTTTAATATACTGCTAGTTACGTTGATTATAATTCAGTACAAGAATCAGTTCCACACTCAAGTGGAGATGAAGTATTTATTTAAACATATAGTAATAATATTAAGAAAGGGTTGTGACATGCCTCCTGTATTGCAGCTTCCAATGCTATCTGCCTTTGATGTATTTGTAAAAGACTTTCATTTTAACCCTGATGCAAAGGAAAGTTTCATGTCAGTGTTTGTCTGTCAGGTGCTCTTAATAGCTATACTGAAAACAAAATGAGGTATTTCATGATCAGTGAGTTACCCAGATCTGCAAAAGCACTTTTTGTTTTCATAACGTTAGATAATGCTGACTTTGCCAAAGGCATTGTGGGTCCAAACTCATCAGTGCACTAATCACAGTAGGCTGACCCACAATTTGTATGGAATGGTTAATACTAAATTACAATTCATGTGTCTGAATAAATTCTAATGGTGTGTACCTGTTGTGCCTCCTGCTTATATAAGACAGAATGCAAATGTTATGTACTTGGTGAAGCCTTATGGATCAGTGACAATGAGATTTCTAATCATAGATAGGTCCATAATGAAAAAAATTGCTAACAGTTGTGCTTGCTTATAACCTGCTAGATTAGAGGTGTATAATAACTGTTACCACAAAGGCTTCTATGAAGAATTCTTTATCTAGCTTGGTTCCCGAATGGTTAGTCATACCACGTAGGAGTTGAAAGGTCACAGATCAAGAATTGCATTTTGAACGGGATGAGGAGGTAACCCAAAAATGTCTAATCTTCATCACCACAGCCAGAACTCATGGCTTAAGTGGGTACAGTCATTATAATGCTCCTGAATGAGGAAAGTAGAAAGAGAAAGAGTAAATGCTGTCACTATCTGTGGTCCCATTCTGTAGTGTGCCTCAGCAGAACTTTCTGGAAGTTTGCCAGGGTCCTTTTTATGTTCTCTTTCCTTCTGTATAACTTTATATTAATCCATTGGAAACTCACAGTAATTGTGATTATATATCTACATTTCTAAAACTGACACTATGTCCAGACTAGCTTTCAGGAATAGGGATAAGTGCTTGGACTTATTTTAAAAAGATCAATAGAGATAAGATGGATGCATTCAACTATTTTGTCTTCCCACTGTACAAATATGCTAGTCCCTGTGAGTGTTGCTGGTTTCTATAGCTATATTCTGCATCTGGATAGGAACCTTCCATAAAGGACTAGTGACTTCATGAGACTCAACTCTCCACAAAGGTGACCATAAATGATTACTTGTGCTGGACCTGTTACACACTGTCCTACCACAATACCCAATCATCACAGCTTTCAAAGATGCATAACAACTTTTGTAGTGCATGGAGCTCCATGATTACGCTCCAAAATCTGAAAAAAGGTAACCCTGTAACATGCTTCTGTAGAGCAAGATTGACCATTACAGTGCTTTTAGAGGTGTATAATAATTGTTGCATTACCCCCTAAGTGTTGTTACAGTCAAGTATCAGGGAAGGGACATTCCTTCGCTCTCAACTATGCCTGAATATCTTTCCTCATATACTCATAGACGTTTACAGATGTTAGTCTGTAAGTAACTTATATAAATTTGAATTGTATTTAAAATCTGTCACTGACTTCTTCCTGCAACTATATTCACTTGCTATGTGACAACCCTCACTAAGTGATTTACTGACTTTCAAAGCCAGTAAAACACTTCAGCTTTTTTGTTATTGCAGTTGTAACAGGTAGTACATGGAGTAGATAAAACCGGGTCTCACAGATCAAAACCAGTTGTTATTTGTTCTTGACATGGATGCCACAATCTACCTCAAGTGCTTTCTTGGCATCCATGTCTCGATCACATGATAACAGAGTTATGATTGGGGAACTGATTATAGCCATCTGTGTTGTGCCCCTTGGAAAGCTATTATGATCAGAAGTCACACTGCAGCATATACAGCAACCTTCACAGTACAGAATCAGCTGTAATATGACATCTTTAAGAGCTGAGATATACTCTGTGCTGAGACACAACTCATAAAAGCATGGCAAAGAGAACTGTACAGCAGCTTTTAATGCTGTTGGCTGTCATTGCAACAGGGCTAAGGGTGTTACACGGTTTAAAGTTGCAAAACACTTTCTTCTGTTTCAATTTTTTTCTGTAACTATTAGCACATCAGGATACCTAAGGATTATGATTGAGTTTCTGACCATAACTTACTTGATTCACCACTTCTCAAGATTAGGTTTGGTCTGCCCTTGACAGTAAATTCCTGACACCCATAACTCAAACACATAAGTCAGTTATAATAGGTGATCCAGTCATAATCTTCATTACTTGTAACTTATTTTGTCTACCTGCAGAAAGGTTAAACCACATTATCTGCAGCTAATATGTATAAGCCCTGAGTACTAAATATATATACTGCCATTCTTCCCAGGAGAGATTTGCATAGAGCTGATGTGTTGCTAACCAGGTGAACATTGCAATAAACATTACTATGTGCATGCGAAACATCAATAGTTTAAAAAGTTGATTTGTTTTAAAAGATTAAAAAGTGTTACTGACTTCTTCAAAGCTTTTAATTTGCAAGTAATTTTCAGTGCAATCACTCTAAAATTCACTTTTTGAGAACATTCCATTTGTTGCTGCTTTTCTTTTTAAGAGGCTAATAAATTAATATAATACTCAGGCACTATTCTTACACGGAGGTCAGACAGTAATAATGACTGTGCAGCTGTTCAGTAGACATGTGTTGCATGCTGTTGTTTGTTGGTATAAACGTGCTTGGAAAATAAACAGTTCTGTATCTAACATGAAGCAGTTGTGAAATGAGCAACAATAATCTGTTATAACATCCATTTGAAAATAAACTTTCTCCATTTTGAAACAATGTTTATAAAACAACTGAAACCCATAATAGTAAAACAGTAGCAGTGAGTATAGCTTCATGTTGTAATAAATGCAGCCTCTGTGGAAAACCAAAACCAAAATGTTTATGTTAAGGCAGTTATTAAGATACTTCACAGTCTGTGGAATTTGGATGTGACTTGCAGGAAGGGGATAGCATATGGCTATGATACAAGAAAGAAACCCAAAGAATGAAAGTTGATATTTCAGATCCTTGAGCAGTTTTTTAAGCATAATAGTTGTGATTTGTTTCATTTCTAAAATGAATGATTTTATAAGTTGGCAGGGTGAAGTATTAAATTGCTGTGTTTACTTACTACAATATAGTAATGCATATTTTAGAGGGACAGTTAAAGCCACTTGTTTAATCTGTTAAATACATGAGAAACTATTTTCCCACAATATGTTTAAAATAATAGACTCACAAAATGCAGATATAAAAATACATGCAGATACGTTCAGTGCTAACTTTACCCACCCCACCCCCTAAAGGGCCCATATCTATACAGAAAGAATGCAGTCCCTGTAATCACAACTACGCAGGTAAAAGCTACACTCTCTAAAGCCAAAAACACAGCATCCATGGGACTGGACAACATCCCAGGCTGCATTTTACACGAACTTCAGTATGAACTGGCTCCTCACTTAAGCACCATGTTCAATAATAGCCTCGCATCAGGCTTTGTGCCTGGTGTCAGAGCCATGGCCTCAAGCTCAATGCCAAAATGTGCAGTGTCATCCCCTTTGGTAAAAACTCTGTAACCATGAACTACCACACAGGCAGCAATCTACTTAACACTGAATATGTGATAAGAGACCTTGGGACCCAGGTGGACAGTAGTCTCTCCTTTGATAGTCCCATCGCCACAGTAGTCAGGAAGTCCTTCTACTTGGCACACCTCATCATGAAAGGGTTCTCATCCAAGAAAAAAGAGGTCATTGTTCCCCTCTACTCGACACTCATTAGACCCATTATAGAGTACATCGCCCCTTTTGGAATGTACCTCACAAGACATCTGCAGCAGCTGAAAAGGTCACAGAAGTACCTCACAAAGAGGATTACTGGCCTCAAACAAATGCCCTACACTGACCATCTCAAAAAACTCCAGCTTTACTCCATAGCATATCATCTCCTTCGAGCTGATCTCTGCCTAACATGTAAAGCTATGTCAAACCCAGAGCTGTTGGACATGCTACACCTAAATAAATCCCAATCCCTCCGAGCTACATGCTCTAGGGACCTAAACCTTGTCACCACAATAAACATGACATGCTGGAGGGATAGATTCTTGTCCCAGAGACTTCCCATACTCTGGAACAGGCTACCCATCTATGTCAAGCAAAGTTCTTCATTAGCACGCTTCAAGAAAAATCTTGATGAATGGATGGGAAATAGGAAATACACCCCGGGGATCACTTCTGTGTCTCTGCTCGACAGTGGCACAGGAAAATAACTTTCTTGGGTGGTGTAAGCCAGGAAACCTTGTTGGCTAGGCTTACATAGGCCCTTGGGCCGATAGCCTAGTACCTACCTATGAACCTATGAACCTGAATATGTGTTAATTACTAACAAAAGAAATACATGGAATTAGAAAGGTTTTCATTATATACATATCTGCATATATAGCTGCTTAAATATTGTAAGAACTGAATTAAATAAGGACCTTTCACCTTTTGCATTGTCTTAAAGCACACTGCTACAATATTCTTTTTTTCCACCATCGCAAACTGATCCAGCTGACAATCAACTGCTAAGCCTTGCGCCGACTGCTCCTATCTTAAATTTTCATGGTACCCCCACCACAGCAGGAACCACCATAGTCATCAGCAGACTGGGAAGGGGAAATATGGATTGGAGCAACCTGAAATCATTGCATATACTGTATTTATACTCTAGCAGGAGTTTTTTTTCTGTTCTGCCCTAACTGGACAGGGCTGCTTAATGTCAGAAGCATCAGTGTGCATAACATAAATTAGCTCCCAGCCCTGTATGCTAAATTCA